>NW_024418981.1:0-5725 GCF_014898765.1 Herpailurus yagouaroundi
GGCGCTGGCGAGCGCCTTTGTTCCCCACCAAACTGAGCTCTGTCGTCTGGGGGCTCAGCAGCTCTCCTTCCCTTTGTCCTCCAGCCTTCCCACTTTCTGAGCAGAGCTGTTAACTTATGACCTCCCAGCCGCTAAGTCGCGCTTGCTGTCGGAACACAGTCCGTCAGGCCCCTCTGCTTTTTGCAAGCCAGACTCGGGGGCTCTGCTTGGCTGGCGAGCCGCCCCTCCGCCCCGGCTCCCTCCCGCCAGTCCGTGGAGCGCGCACCGCCTCGCCGCCCTTCCTACCCTCTTCCGTGGGCCTCTCGTCTGCGCTTGGCTCCGGCGACTCCGTTCTGCTAATCCTCTGGCGGTTTTCTGGGTTATTCAGGCAGGTGTAGGTGGAATCTAAGTGATCAGCAGGACGCGCGGTGAGCCCAGCGTCCTCCTACGCCGCCATCTTCCCTGGTCTCCTCTCAGCAAATTTCAAGTATACAATCCATATTAACTATAATACTTTGCATGTGAGGACATATTCAGAGAAGCTCAGAGAGGTAAACCCTTTGCAGAAGGTAGGTCACCCCACCAGACACTTGAGCCTCGAGTGTCTGATACTAAGGGCACACTCCTCCTACTTCACCCACCTGCTCTGGTCAGGACACTGCCTTCCTCTGGTATCCCTGGAGGGAAGGTCCAAGCACTTACACAACAGGGCCAGTTGGATTTTCCCTCAAAGACATGCCAGACCCAGGAGAGCTTGCAGGTTGCAAGTTCATCCTCCAATTATGCCAGCATGCCTCTCTCTCATAAATCCCCCTCAGTGGAATGGGGCCGTGTTTTCTTTGTTTGGAGCTAAATCCTGCTGCTCTATTGATTACTATAATTCAGCCCTAATTGGACTTCTGCGAAGCACATGCACGGACAACAGTGGGCCTTTAGGCAGCATGGCATCCATTATTAACACAATGATGACGGCCTTTGCCCTGCTCTGTGCCTTCCCCTCAGGGAGTGCTGAGAAGCAGACCTGCTGAGTAATGTGCCTTCCCTATGAATTCGTCTCTTCAAAATATTTGTTTCCTCTTGGAGGAGAAGAAGGATGTGAACCACACAGCTAGCACACTCCTCTAATTGCCTCTCTGCTGGCCTGGGCTTGGGAGCCACTCAAGCCCTCTCAAAGCAAGGCACTGGTCTTTTGAATGACAGGGCTGCAGTGGAGCCCTGGGCAGGGCCAGGAGCTGGTGGGACAGAGACCAAGAATCTGTACCTGGTTGCTGATGGGTTAGCCAGAGAAGAAAAGTCACAGTGGGCCAAACACCTGAGACAAGAAGCCAGGGCTGGGAAGGTGTCTACATTCTGCAGGCTGAAGCAGAACAGATTTTCATTATTAGGACAAGTCTGGGTAGTTTACTTCCTAATAAGAGCTTGGAGACAAGTGTAGGGTTTTGTGACCCACTGAGGACTGAAAACGTCAGCTGGTGTGGCTGGCAGTCTGCACTTAGCACATGCTGGGGTGCAGGTTCTGGATGGTGGGCTGACCTTCTCAGCATGGAATCTGCTCTGGTACAATGTAATGGTCAGGAGGAGCCATCCGACAGCCATAGGCATCTGCTTTGTTAATTAGAGAAGGGAGTTGCCCAGACTTATGCCTTCCATGCCTTCTGAGCCTGGGTCCCCTTCCCTGCCTAGGTGGATGGAGTTGGGCTGTCACCATGATGGTGGTCAGATGGGGCCTCAGGGAAGCTGCACATGCTGCTCAGACCCTGAGAGGACAAATGACAGGTGCAGGTCAAGGTGGGTTATGGACTGACACCAGCATGGACCCTGGGGGGGTGTTTTTTCTGAAGTCAAGTCACATACTCTCTGTTAACACTGGCAGGCAGGAGATGGAATCCCCTGGATCCTCTGGCCATCCTGCTTCCCATCACTCAGTCAGTCGACAAACCTCAGTTACTAGAAAACTCTGACAGGCTTTGGGGAAATAACTGCAGGTAAGGACTACAAAGTCTATCCTCCTGCAGCTTACAGTAGGGTAAGAAAGACAGACAGACACTAAACAAGTAAAGCATACACATGGACAAGGGCTTCTGAGAACCCAAGGGCTGGAAAACAACTGAATAAGGATGAAGAGATAGGGCTTCCCTAAACTTATGTCTTCAGACATCATGAGTGATAGGCCATGTTTCTGTGCCCAGTGCTACCGACTGTCTCCTAAGGGCTGGCTGCAGAGGCAGCATGGCTCTGACTCCACAGTGCACTCTGTGCAGGGAGGATGGAGCAAGGATCAGACAGGCCCTGTGGAGTGCTCCTTCCTGAGCCAACCACTCACAGGACTCTCATATGGGCATGCACTGACTTGCTCTTGCAGTGGACAGAGGTGATCCTTAGGAGCAGGGACTGGGCAGGGGCCTTGCCTGTCCTCAGTGTTCAAAGAGTAAGTGGAGAAAAGATGACAGGGAAGGGGGCACTAGTGCTGGTGCAAAAAGAGATAGGGCACTGAAAGTCCTCATATGAGTGAAGTCATATGACTTTTGTCTTTCTCTGACTAATTTCACTTAGCATAATACCCTCCAGTTCCATCCACGTAGTTGCAAATGGCAACATTTCATTCTTTTTGATTGCCAAGTAATACTCCATTGTATATAGATACCACATCTTCTTTATCCATTCAGACAAAACATATGAACATAAGGGAAGGGAAACAAAAATACTATAAAAACATGGAGAGGGACAAAACAGAAGAGACTCATAAATATGGAAAAGAAACAGAGGGTTGCTGGAGGGGTTGTGGGAGGGGGCATGGGCTAAATGTGTAAGGGGCACTAAGGAACCTACTCCTGAAATCATGGTTGCACTACATTCTAACTAATTTGGATGCAAATTTTAAAAAATAAAAAATAAAACAAGTTAAAAAAAAGAGAGAGATAGGGCACTGAGACCCTTGTCTATACAGCTCTGCAAACCAAACATGGCATCCCTGAGAACCTTCCCAGGAGTCTTCGAGCTAGAGCATGTCTAATGCAGCAGGCAGCCTCGTGGATGCTCATCTGCTCACGTTCTCCCACTAGAAGCCAGGAGACCACCTGCACCGCCTTCTAGCTCTCCCCAGATGGGTCCCTGGCCGCACTGGCAGGACCTGGTGGCAGCTGACTTCTTGGCCCTTTCTCCTTTTCTGCCTCACCATTCCTTTCCCTGGAATGGATGTCTGCCAGGACCAGAAGCTAAGTCCTAATCTCGAGACAACAAGCCTGGGGGCAAGAGGCTATGCCACCTTCCTGAGGTGAGTGTGGGTTGTGTGTCCATCAGGGACTTCTTGCAGGCCTTGCATGTGCCACCCCTTGCCTTCAATCGGGTTCCTCATATATCTCTGCACACTGGTCCCTATGTTGTGTCAGTACAAAATCTCGAATCATTTGTTGGAAAGTCAGTGTCTGCTCCCTTCTGGTTTTATTTCTGTGGGGGAGGGACAGAGGTTTATGGGAGAGCAGGTGAGAAGTAAGGCTGTCTCCCAGACTCAGCATTCCTGGAAGCAGCCCAACCCCGGCCCTGCCCTCTCCACCTTCTTCCACCGCTCCATCCTCCTTATTCCTCCCTGGTGATCTGAACCAGTCCCCAGGGCCCAACAGCCCTACACCCTGCTCATCTCACCATCCCACCAGTAGAGGCAGAAGACCACAGGCTGCTAGTACAGGCAGTGGAGCCGTGGCACCTGGCTTCACATCCCAGCCAGACAGCCACCTGCTGTGTGTACTTAGGTAGTTTTCTTAGCCTCCCTGTGCCTCAGTTGGCTCACCTAGAAAATGGGGTAATCCTAGTGGTTGTGAGGCTCAGTGAGAGTCTGTAGAGGCCTCAGTTCAGTGGCTGACAGGTGTGAGTGCTGCAGCTATTAGCTGGCACTGTCACATACCCTTTGTTTTCTGTCCCCAATGCCCCTGCCCTTGCCTAGGCTCCCCTTCCTTTGTCTGAATGATTACATCAGCCTCCCCAGGGAGCGCCTCTCACCTCATGTCCCTATCCTCCTTCCTGACATCATCCTTGCTGTTCCAGACGCCCTGTCTCTGCACCGCTCAAGACCCTCCACTGGCTCCAGCTACTGCCAGGACAAAACCCAGCCCATGTCCTGGTGCCCCCATGCCTCTCCAGCTCCCCATGTGCTCAGCACCCAGGGCTCTCGGAGCCTCCCTGGGGCACCAGGCTCATGGGGCCATGGGCCATCCTAGTTTGCATTGACATAGTCTATAGATTGAGATAGCATCCTGCTCTTGACTATTGTAGGAAATGCCGTGTGACAAACACACACATATAAGTGTCACTGACCAAACTAAATGAAATCTATAGATTTTGGAAGTAAAATGACTGCAGCATTTTTGATGTCAGAAAGAGATTTTTATACCTGAGCAATATAGAAATCTCATTCCCCTCAACATGCCTGGCACTTTCTGGCCTGTGTTTCTTCATGCTATTCCTTTTCAGAGCACCCTTCCTTCCTCTTGTCTGCAGGCACCTCTGACACTGGGCTGAATGTCACCCCCTCTCTATAGCCTGTTCTCATCCCCACAGAACATTGTAAGAGCCTGGGGATTACACCACATTTGAGTAACACTGCTTTGCAATGCCAATTTGTCTCAATTCAAAACCAGACTGTACTGCTCACCAGCTGTGTGAGTGACTTAACCTCTCTGTGTCAGCATCCTTGCCTTTGCGATGGCAGAACTTACTTTGCAGAATTTCTGAGAGGTCTGAGTGTGTCAAAACATGTAAGACACTTCTGGTAGTTCCTGGAACAGTAGTGCTACTTAAGAACTTACCATATTAGCTAGAACTGATACATGAATTCAGCAAAGTTGCAGGATACAAAATCAATGTACAGAAATCAGTTGCATTCTTATACACTAACAATGAAGTAACAGAAAGACAAATAAGGAAACTGATCCCATTCACAATTGCACCAAGAAGCATAAAATACCTAGGAATAAATCTAACCAAAGATGTAAAGGATCTGTATGCTGAAAACTATAGAAAGCTTATGAAGGTAATTGAAGAAGATTTAAAGAAATGGAAAGACATTCCCTGCTCATGGATTGGAAGAATAAATATTATCAAAATGTCAATACTACCCAAAGCTATCTACACATTCAGTGCAATCCCAATCAAAATTGCACCAGCATTCTTCTCGAAACTAGAACAAGCAATCCTAAAATTCATATGGAACCACAAAAGGCCCCGAATAGCCAAAGTAATTTTGAAGAAGACCAAAGCAGGAGGCATCACAATCCCAGACTTTAGCCTCTACTACAAAGCTGTCATCATCAAGACAGCATGGTATTGGCACAAAAACAGACACATAGACCAATGGAAGTGAATAGAAACCCCAGAACTAGACCCACAAACGTATGGCCAACTCATCTTTGACAAAGCAGGAAAGAACATCCAATGGAAAAAAGACAGTCTCTTTAACAAATGGTGCTGGGAGAACTGGACAGCAACATGCAGAAGGTTGAAACTAGACCACTTTCTCACACCATTCACAAAAATAAACTCAAAATGGATAAAGGACCTGAATGTGAGACTGGAAACCATCCAAACCTTAGAGGAGAAAGCAGGAAAAGACCTCTCTGACCTCAGCCGTAGCAATCTCTTACTCGACACATCCCCAAAGGCAAGGGAATTAAAAGCAAAAGTGAATTACTGGGACCTTATGAAGATAAAAAGCTTCTGCACAGCAAAGGAAACAACCAACAAAACGAAAAGG
>NW_024418982.1:0-1650 GCF_014898765.1 Herpailurus yagouaroundi
TATTAGAAGTTAACACTGAGATTGTCTGAAAATTTGTAGTATGGATACATTCATGGGACATCTGAAGGCTCAGTCAGTTAATGGTCTGACCCTTGATTTCTGCCCAGGTCATGATCTCACAGTCGTGAGATCAAGCCCCATGTTGGCATCAAAACTGAGCATTGAGTCTGCTCACGATATCCTCTCTCTCCCTCTACCCACTCCCCACTTGCACATGTTCTCTCTCTTCTCCCTAGAAAAAAAGAAGGAAGGAAGGAAGGAAAGAGGGAAGGAAGAAGGAAGGGCGGTAGGGAGGGAAGGTGGGAGAGAGGAAAGAAAGAAAGGTCAACCTGTTCAAACTGTAATATAAGTCAAACTGTCAATGTAAGTAACATATTTTTAGGAAAGTAAGTACATTTACAGGATTAACATTTAGTGAGAAGAGTGGCTTTAAAAAACATTTTGACAAATTTGGATTGGAGACCAATTGATGCTCATTCTGCTTCTTCATTCAGCCTGTGGCAACATGTTGTTTTAGTCGAGCATATGATGAAAATACATCCTCACCTTCATTGGAAAAGTAAGCACCTGATGGTCCCCCAGAAAGGGTCTCTGGGACGCCAGGGTCCTCATATCACACTTTGGCAACTTCTGTTATACGATATCTAGGAACTAATCAAACACACGCAATACCTCCAGATTCAGAAATGTTAACCATTAGTAAAAATGTCGATGGCTATCTGAATACACGAAGGACAATCCACTCTCTCGGGTGGATGAGCGAATATGGTAATGATTACATCGTCAGTATACCTGCATGTTCAGCTACAGTGAATCAAACGTACATTTGATAAAAGTTTCCTTAAGTTCCTTCTGGAAAATAAAGTCAGTGCAAAACCATACCAGTCTTCCAAAAAAATGGGTTAACCAGGAGAGAAATGCCCTGGCAGGTGTGGAGACCCATGATAGACCTCATACACATAGTTGTCATTTTCAAGTGTGACCCTGGAGCAGCCACAGACACCGATCAAGTTGGCTACATACCTCAGAAAGTACCCCAGCGTGATTCAAAACTTGATACAGGTGGGAGCACAAATCCAAGAGAAAAGATGGATGGTTTAGGAGTCCGTGGTGGGAAAAGTGGCTCTTTTATGAAGCAAAGCAAATCTGAATTTCTGCCTAAGGCCTTACACACGGGTGGAATCCAGGTGGATTCATGACTTAAATATGAAACACAATGCCCTGAAGGTAATAGGAGAAGGTGTCGGAAAATACTTCTGTTGATGTAGGAGTGGAGAAGGACTTCTTAAACAAACTTCAGAAGCACAAACATGAGGTGGTTTTGAAAGACATGAAAACATCAGCACGATGGGTTTCTATTCAACAAAATATCCTGGATCCAGTCAATGGGAGATGGAAAGGTGAGAAAAATCATTTTCATTGTACAAACAAGGACTGGGGAATATGATCTAGAATTAACAAGAGACCGGTTACGTGTACAAGAAGCAGAAAGCTTGATACAGAAATGAGCAAGGGATAAAACAGAATTTAGCAAAGGTATGAGGAGATAGCTCACAGAGGGTGTAGTAAGAGCCAATAAAAACAGGCTAATAAAAAAGAGAGAGAGGGACAGAGAGACAAAGGAAGGGAAATACAATGGAAATTCAGTGT
>NW_024418983.1:0-13264 GCF_014898765.1 Herpailurus yagouaroundi
CCATGCTGTCTTGATGATGACAGCTTTGTAGTAGAGGCTAAAGTCTGGGATTGTGATGCCTCCTGCTTTGGTCTTCTTCTTCAAAATTCCTTTGGCTATTCGGGGCCTTTTGTGGTTCCGTATGAATTTTAGGATTGCTTGTTCTAGTTTCGAGAAGAATGCTGGTGCCATTTTGATTGGGATTGCATTGAATGCGTAGATAGCTTTGGGTAGTATTGACATTTTGACAATATTTATTCTTCCAATCCATGAGCAGGGAATGTCTTTCCATTTCTTTATATCTTCTTCAATTTCCTTCATAAGCTTTCTATAGTTTTCAGCATACAGATCCTTTACATCTTTGGTTAGATTAATTCCTAGGTATTTTATGCTTCTTGGTGCAATTGTGAATGGGATCAGTTTCTTTATTTGTCTTTCTGTTGCTTCATTGTTAGTGTATAAGAATGCAACTGATTTCTGTACATTGATTTTGTATCCTGCAACTTTGCTGAATTCATGTATCAGTTCTAGCAGACTTTTGGTGGAGTCTATCGGATTTTCCATGTATAATATCATGTCATCTGCAAAAAGCGAAAGCTTGACTTCATCTTTGCCAATTTGGATGCCTTTGATTTCCTTTTGTTGTCTGATTGCTGATGCTAGAACTTCCAGCACTATGTTAAACAACAGCGGTGAGAGTGGGCATCCCTGTCGTCTTCCTGATCCCAGGGAAAAAGCTCTGTTTTTCCCCGTTGAGGATGATGTTAGCTGTGGGCTTTTCATAAATGGCTTTTATGATCTTTAAGTATGTTCCTTCTATCCCGACTTTCTCAAGGGTTTTTATTAAGAAAGGGTGCTGGATTTTGTCAAAGGCCTTTTCTGCATCGATTGACAGGATCATATGGATTTTCTCTTTTTTTGTTGTTAATGTGATGTATCACGTGGATTGATTTGCGAATGTTGAACCAGCCCTGCATCCCAGGAATGAATCCCACTTGATCATGGTGAATAATTCTTTTTATATGCCGTTGAATTCGATTTGCTAGTATCTTATTGAGAATTTTTGCATCCATATTCATCAGGGATATTGGCCGGTAGTTCTCTTTTTTTACTGGGTCTCTGTCTGGTTTAGGAATCAAAGTCATACTGCCTTCATAGAATGAGTCTGGAAGTTTTCCTTCCCTTTCTATTTCTTGGAATCGCTTGAGAAGGATAGGTATTATCTCTGCTTTAAACGTCTGGTAGAACTCCCCTGGGAAGCCATCTGGTCCTGGACTCTTATTTGTTGGGAGATTTTTGATAACCGATTCAATTTCTTCGCTGGTTTATGGGTCTGTTCAAGCTTTCTATTTCCTCCTGATTGAGTTTTGGAAGATTGTGGGTGTTCAGGAATTTGTCTATTTCTTCCAGGTTGTCCAATTTGTTGGCATATAATTTTTCATAGTATTCCCTGATAATTGTTTGTATCTCTGAGGGATTGGTTGTAATCATTCCATTTTCATTCATGATTTTATCTATTTGGGTCATCTCCCTTTTCTTTTTGAGAAGCCTGGCTAGAGGTTTGTCAATTTTGTTTATTTTCTCAAAAAACCAACTCTTGGATTTGTTGATCTGCTCTACAGTTTTTTTAGATTCTATATTGTTTATTTCTGCTCTGATCTTTATTATTTCTCTTCTTCTGCTGGGTTTAGGCTGCCTTTGCTGTTCTGCTTCTATTTCCTTTAGGTGTGCTGTTAGATTTTGTATTTGGGATTTTTCTTGTTTCTTGAGATAGGCCTGGATTGCAATGTATTTTCCTTTCAGGACTGCCTTCGCTGCGTCCCAAAGCGTTTGGATTGTTGCATTTTAATTTTCGTTTGTTTCCATATATTTTTTAATTTCTTCTCTAATTGCCTGGCTGACCCACTCATTCGTTAGTAGGGTGTTCTTTAACCTCCATGCTTTTGGAGGTTTTCCAGACTTTTTCTGTGGTTGATTTCAAGCTTCATCGCATTGTGGTCTGAAAGTATGCATGGTATGATTTCAATTCTTGTAAACTTATGAAGGGCTGTTTTGTGACCCAGTATATGATCTATCTTGGAGAATGTTCCATGTGCACTCGAGAAGAAAGTATATTCTGTTGCTTTGGGATGCAGAGTTCTAAATAGATCTGTCAAGTCCATGTGATCCAATGTATCATTCAGGGCCCTTGTTTCTTTATTGACCGTGTGTCTAGATGATCTATCCATTTCTGTAAGTGGGGTGTTAAAGTCCCCTGCAATGACCACATTCTTATCAATAAGGTTGCTTATGTTTATGAGTAATTGTTTTATATATTTGGGCGCTCCGGTATTCGGCGCATAGACATTTATAATTGTTAGCTCTTCCTGATGGACAGACCCTGTCACTATTTTATAATGTCCTTCTTCATCTCTTGTTACAGCCTTTAATTTAAAGTCTAGTTTGTCTGATATAAGTATGGCTACTCCAGCTTTCTTTTGGCTTCCAGTAGCATGATAAATAGTTCTCCATCCCCTCACTCTCAATCTAAAGGTGTCCTCAGGTCTAAAGCAAATAGATGGGTCTTGTTTTTTTATCCATTCTGATACCCTATGTCTTTTGGTTGGCGCATTTAATCCATTTACATTCAGTGTTATTATAGAAAGATATGGGTTTAGAGTCATTGTGATGTCTGTATGTTTTATGCTTGCAGTGATGTCTCTGGTACTTTGTCTCACAGGGTCCCCCTTAGGATCTCTTGTAGGGCTGGTTTAGTGGTGACAAATTCCTTCAGGTTTTGTTTGTTTGTTTGGGAAGACCTTTATCTCTCCTTCTATTCTAAATGACAGACTTGCTGGATAAAGGATTCTCGGCTGCATATTTTCTGTCTAGCACACTGAAAATCTCGTGCCAATTCTTTCTGGCCTGCCAAGTTTCAAAAGAGAGATCAGTCACGAGTCTTATAGGTCTCCCTTTATATGTGAGGGCACGTTTACCCCTTGCTGCTTTCAGAATTTTGTCTTTATCCTTGTATTTTGCCAGTTTCACTATGATATGTCGTGCAGAAGATCGATTCAAGTTACGTCTGAAGGGAGTTCTGTGTGCCTCTTGGATTTCAATGCCTTTTTCCTTCCCCAGTTCAGGGAAGTTCTCAGCTATGATTTCTTCAAGTACCCCTTCAGCACCTTTCCCTCTCTCTTCCTCCTCTGGGATACCAATTATGCGTATATTATTTCTTTTGAGTGTATCACTTAGTTCTCTAATTTTCCCCTCATACTCCTGGATTTTTTTATCTCTCTTTTTCTCAGCTTCCTCTTTTTCCATAACTTTATCTTCTAGTTCACCTATTCTCTCTTCTGCCTCTTCAATCCGAGCCGTGGTGGTTTCCATTTTGTTATGCATTTCGTTTAAAGCGTTTTTCAGCTCCTCGTGACTGTTCCTTAGTCCCTTGATCTCTGTAGCAAGAGATTCTCTGCTGTCAGCTATACTGTTTTCAAGCCCAGCGATTAATTTTATGGCTATTATTCTAAATTCACTTTCTGTTATATTATTTAAAGCCTTTTTGATCAGCTCATTAGCTGTTGTTATTTCCTGGAGATTCTTCTGAGGGGAATTCTTCCGCTTGGTCATTTTGGATAGTCCCTGGCGTGGTGAGGACCTGCAGGGCACTTCCCCTGTGCTGTGGTGTATAACTGGAGTTGGTGGGCGGAGCCGCAGTCAGACCTGATGTCTGCCCCCAGCCCACCGCTGTGTCCACAGTCAGACTGGTGTGTGCCTTCTCTTCCCCTCTGCTAGGGGCGGGATTCACTGTGGGGTGGGGTGGCCTGTCTGGGCTACTTGCACACTGCCAGGTTTGTGATGCTGGGGATCTGGCGTCTTAGCTGGGGTGGGTAGGCAAGGTGCATGGGGGCAGGAGGGGCAGGCTTAGCTTGCTTCTCCTTAGGTGATCCACTTCAGGAGGGGCCCTGTGGCTGCAGGAGGGAGTCAGATCCGCTGCCGGAGGTTTGGCTCCGCAGAAGCGCAGAGTTGGGTGTTTGCGCAGAGCGAGCAAGTTCCCTGGCAGGAACTGGTTCTCTTTGGGATTTTGGCTGGGGGATGGGCGGGAGAGATGGCGCTGGCGAGCGCCTTTGTTCCCCACCAAACTGAGCTCTGTCGTCAGGGGGCTCAGCAGCTCTCCTTCCCTTTGTCCTCCAGCCTTCCCGCTTTCTGAGCAGAGCTGTTAACTTATGACCTCCCAGTCGCTAAGTCGCGCTTGCTGTCGGAACACAGTCCGTCAGGCCCCTCAGCTTTTTGCAAGCCAGACTTGGGGGCTCTGCTTGGCCGGCGAGCCGCCCCTCCGCCCCGGCTCCCTCCCGCCAGTCCGTGGAGAGCGCACCGCCTCGCCGCCCTTCCTACCCTCTTCCGTGGGCCTCCCGTCTGCGCTTGGCTCCGGCGACTCCGTTCTGCTAATCCTCTGGCGGTTTTCTGGGTTATTTAGGCAGGTGTAGGTGGAATCTAAGTGATCAGCAGGATGCGCGGTGAGCCCAGCGTCCTCCTACGCCGCCATCTTCCCTCCCTCCAATAACGTTATTATTATTATTAAATCAGAATAAACACTGAGGGCCAAAGTTGTTCACTTCAGATGAAAATGGGATGAAGCTGGGACTGCTGACATGAGCACTATTTCCTGGGCAAGCTAGGTGTCCTGAGAGTAAGAAGGGAACACCTTTGGGGTTGGGATGAAAGGAAGCACAAGCCCCAAGAACACTGTATCCTGACCTTGATAGGGCAGGAAGTCTTCTGACTCTTGCTTTACACTTCCAACCAGTGGGCAGAGGCACTCGTGATCTAACATAATGTTGGCTTCTTTCTGCTGGCTGGCAGCCATGTCTGTGGAATTGGGTTCTGGCCCCAGAGTCCTTGAATGGGCTCTCTTCCCTGACCATCTGGGAAAGAACAATGTTCATGCTCAAACTTTGATCTTTTCAGATTGCAGGAATGTCACAGGGGCCAGTGGGATCAGGGTAACCAACCCCCCACCCCCAGGCCAACAGAAGCATACCAAGCACACAGGTCTCGGGAAAGGAGGGCAATATGTCCTTAGGAATCACCATGTGCTAGCTGCTTGTGAATGCTAGGCACTCTCTGAGTCAAAGCCACATGGTTCCTGACTCTGACCTCTGATCTCCATCTCCCCTTGCACAGAAGTAAGGATGGCTCCCTCCTAATAACACTTGTGCCTTCCCCATGCTTTTTGCCTTCTGTTGCCAAGATAGGTCTCACGGGTGAGACCCATTGCCCATGTTCTCCTCGATGTAGGTGAACTTAGCAGGACTCCACATTAAAGTCAGAGAGAAATACTTCCAGGCTCGGACTCTCCCTCACTGGAAAACCTGGCTAGAAAGAGACCAGGGGAGTTGGAAGGGATGCACTTGGGTCCAAATTCTTTGTCTCAGATGATAATGGAATAAAGCTGTGAATGAAGTTACTTGCACAATTCCCCAGGGAAGCTGGGTGTCCTATGTCTATGGAAAACCTGTGGGCTATAGTGAAATGGAACATATTTTAGCTACACCTGGGAGCCCCAATGTAGCATAAAAACCCTACATTTGACCTCAAACAGCGTAGGAGGGCCCTGGACTCTTGCCAGCTTTGCAGCATTTCCTGTCAGTGGGTAATGAGAGACTAAGAGAAAAATTACCAGGTGTACTCACAACTGCAAAGAAAAGACCTCCTCCCTCCCCCCCCTCCCCGTTCCCGAAACCAGCCAGGGCATGCCCGGTTGTAGTCTGACATAAAGGCGGGAACCAATCAAGTTCTGCTGAGCGTTCAAATTTAAATGTTAACCAACAACAGCTCTGTAACCTCTAAAAAATATCCCTAACTTGTTTGTGCCTGTCTATAAAAGAAGCTGTAAGATCCTTACTCGGGGCCTCTTAGCGTCACCGGCAACGAGTGCGCGGAGGACCGGGTTCGAACATGCAATAACGACCCTTGCCGCTTGGCTTTGATTCTGGACTCTGGTGGTTTGTTTTCGGGGGGGTCTCTCGAATCGGGGCATATCATCTGGGGGCTCGCCCGGGATCCCCCCAAACCCACCAGACCCCAAGTCAACGGGTCGTCCCCGAGACCGATTGGTGAGTGAGCCGGATCTGTCCGTTTCTGTTTGTTCGTTTCTGGCTCTGTCCGTTTCTGTTTGTCTGTTCGTTTCTGGCTCTCCCGCGCGGGATCTGTATCGGTGACTGACACGGCCCAGGCAGACGCGCTATAGGGCAGTCGGTCGGGTCCAGTAGGAGACGTCCACTGGCACCCGTCTGGGGCACCTCTTTGGGCCCATCGGAATTTTTCTGTTCGGGTGGCAAACACCCGAAACGTGCTAGCGATCTAAGTGTTGTGTTCTCTATTCTATAATTTTTAAGTGTTAAACTCCTTCTCTTTCACAGGCGACCTGGCCTGGCCCAGCCAGAAATCCTCATAACTTTACTGTTTCTCCTTTTAATCCTTTCCTCCACCTCCAGGATACAGATGGGCCAATCTCAAAGCACTCCTCTTTCTCTCCTCGTTGCTAACTTCAGGGATGTTAAAACCAGAGGACAGAATTTGAGTTTAGACATCCGGCGGGGAAAATTAATAACCCTCTGCCGCTCCGAATGGCCAACCTTCGGCGTTGGATGGCCAACCGAAGGAACTTTCTGCCTCCCTATAATTGCTAAGGTGAAATCAAAGATTTTTCTACCGGGTCGCGAGGGACACCCGGATCAAATTCCCTACATTCTTGTATGGCGGAGTTTAGTGGAAAATCCACCCCCTTGGTTGGCCCCCTTCCTATCCTCGGGAACATGTAAGGTCCTTGCCATGCAGCCTGCAGGTCCCCCACAATCAAGGACGCCAGCCGCGCCCTTGTATCCCATATTGCCCGATAGTCAGGACCTACTATCCCTAGAACCTCCATCCTATCATCCCCCTCCCCTGGCACCCCAGGCCCTGCCCGCAGCCGCCGCCCCGCCAGTCGCCCCGCTAGTTGCCCCCCTAGGGGAACCGGGAGGACGGGAAGCGGCAGCTGCGCCGGAACCAGGAGGACGGGAGGCAGCAGCTGTGCCGAGCCCCATTGAAAATGAAACCAACTGCGGGGGGCCAGCCGGCAGAACCCGCGGGCGCACCCAGCGTGAGCCAAACCCTCGCCTCCCTGACTCCACTGTGGCCCTACCCCTGCGGGAAATAGGACCCCCCGATGAAACAGGCAACCCCCGACTCCAGTATTGACCCTTTTCCACTAGTGACCTTTACAACTGGAAAACGCAGAACGCTCGATTCTCTGATAACCCTAAAGATCTAATAGCTCTTTTAGACAGTGTCATGTTCACCCACCAGCCCACCTGGGATGACTGTCAGCAGCTCCTCCGCATCCTGTTCACCACAGAGGAGTGAGAGAGGATCCAATTAGAAGCAAGAAAGCTGGTTCCTGGAGACGACGGTCGGCCGACATCTAACCCTGACCTCATTAATGCGGCTTTCCCCCCAACCAGACCTCCACAGGACGAATGGGACTACAACACGGCAGAAGGTAGGGGAAGGCTACTCATTTATCGCCAGACTCTGATGGCGGGTCTCTGGGCTGCAGCTCGCAAGCCCACCAATTTGGCTAAGGTATATTCGGTCGTACAGGGAAAGGCAGAGAGTCCAGCTGCTTACTTAGAGAGATTAATGGAAGCCTTTAGGCAGTTTACTCCCATGGATTCAGAAGTCCCTGAAAACCAGGCTGCTGTCGTTATGTCCTTTGTAAATCAAGCAGCTCCTGACATTAAAAAAAACTCCAAAGGCTAGAGGATTTAGAAGGTAAACAGATCCAGGATCTGCTCCGTATAGCACAACGGGTCTACAACAACAGGGATGCCCCAGAAGAGAGACAGATCAAAGCCACAGAGAAAATGACTAAAGTCCTGGCCGCTATAGTCCAGAAAGAACAGCCACCCCCAGAAGGCATTCAAACAATACACCCTCCCAGGCGGCACTTAGATAAAGGTCAATGCGCCTATTGTAAAGAAAAAGGCCATTGGATAGGAGAATGCCCCAAGAAGAAACAACCCCGCCCCAGCCAAGGGCAATGGCAGCCTAAAATAGCCCCCATACTGTTTACCCAAGATACAGAATAGGGAGGACGGGGTTCGGATCCCCTCCCCGAACCTAGGGTAACATTGCAAGTGGAGGGGACCCCGGTCCAGTTCCTAGTTGGTACCGGGGCACAGCACTCAGTTCTGGTCAAGCCCCATGGAAAAGTATCTGAAAAATCATCCTGGGTACAAGGGGCCACCGGAATAAAGAAGTACCCCTGGACAACTCAGAGGACTGTGGACTTAGGAACTGGGAAGGTAACCCACTCCTTCCTGGTCATTCCCGACAGCCCCTGGCCCCTGTTGGGGAGGGATTTGCTTACCAAAATGGGGGCCCAAATTCATTTCCAACCGGGGGGGCCCACAGTGACTGACTTCCACAACCAACCCATATCTGTACTCACTGTGAAACTAGAAGATGAATATAGGCTCCATCAGGAACCCACTCCTCTGGATCAGGACATCGAGCCCTGGCTTCAACGCTTCCCAGACGCGTGGGCAGAAACGGGTGGTATGGGGTTAGCAAAACATCACCCAGCCCTATTTATAGAGGTCAAGCCCGGGACGGACCCCGTCCACGTGCGCCAATAACCTATGCCCACGGAAGCCAAAAATGGCATCACACCGCACATCCGCCGCCTCCTTGACTTCGGGGTCCTACGCACCTGCCACTCAGCATGGAATACCCCCCTGCTGCCCGTGCACAAACCCAACAGCGGGGAATACAGACCAGTGCAGGACCTGAGAGAAGTCAATAAGCGGGTGATGGACATACATCCAACCGTTCCTAACCCCTATGCTCTCCTGAGCGCCCTCAGCCCAAAAAACAATGGTATACTGTTCTGGATCTAAAAGATGCTTTTTTCAGCCTACCACTAGCGCCTAAAAGTCAAGAGCTATTTGCATTCGAGTGGACAGATCCAGACAGGGGCATAAATGGCCAGCTCACTTGGACCCGACTGCCACAAGGATTCAAGAACTCTCCGACCCTGTTCAACGAGGCTCTACACGAAGATTTAAGTGAGTACAGACAACAACACCCTAATATAACTCTCCTACAGTATGTTGATGATCTCTTAATAGCTGCCGAGACACCCGAAACCTGCATCCAGGGAACCGAAGGTCTCCTGCGAACTCTGGGAACCTTAGGCTACCGCGCCTCAGCACAGAAGGCTCAGATCTGCAAGTCAGAGGTAACTTACCTGGGTTACTTACTGAGAGGGGGGCAACGCTGGCTAACGGATGCCCAGAAGGAGACTGTCCTTCGTATTCCCAGACCACAGACACCACGACAGGTGAGGGAATTCCTAGGGTCGGCTGGGTTCTGCAGACTATGGATACCAGGGTTTGCTGAATTAGCAAAACCTTTATACCAGGCAACAAAAGATCAACAGCCCTTTAGTTGGACGGAAGAAGCCGAACAGGCCTTCCAACAAATCAAAACTGCTCTGCTATCAGCACCTGCCCTGGGACTCCCCGATGTCTCCAAACCCTTCCACCTATATGTAGATGAAAACCGAGGCATAGCTAAGGCGGTGCTAACTCAGCATTTAGGCCCTTGGTGCAGGCCAGTAGCCTATCTGTCTGAAAAGCTAGATCCAGTGGCTGCCGGATGGCCACCCTGTCTCCGGATGATTGCAGCCACTACCCTAATGGTAAAGGATGCTGATAAGCTGACCATGGGCCAAGAATTACAAGTCACCGCCCCGCATGCCATCGAGGTCATCCTCAAGCAGCCGCCTGACCCATGGCTGAGCAATGCCTGACTCACTCATTACCAGGGACTGCTGTTGAATCCCCTCAGGGTCATCTTCACCCCCCTAACGGCCCTGAACCCAGCATCACTGCTGCCAGACCCAGACATGGGAACCCAACTTCATGACTGCGCTGACATACTGGCTCAAGTTTATGGGGTCTGGGAGGACTAGCAGGATCAGCCATTATTGGACGCAGATGCCATCTGGTTTACCGACGAAAGCAGCTTCGTTCACCAAGGACAAAGGTATGCGGGGGCGGCCGTGACTTCAGAGACCGAGGTAGTGTGGGCAGAAGCTCTACCCCCCGGAACCTTGGCCCAGAAGGCTGAGCTAATAGACTTAACCCAGGCCCTAAAGTTAGGAAGAGACCGCAAGCTAACCGTGTACACTGATAGCCGATATGCCTTCACCACCGCTCATATACATGGGGCGATATACAGAGAACGGGGGCTCCTCACAGCTGAAGAGAAAGACATCAGAAATAAAGAAGAGATTCTAGCCCTGCTAGCAGCCTTATGGGAACCCAAAAAGCTAGCGATTGTGCATTGCCCAGGACACCAGAAGACAACCGACCCAATTTCCCGGGGCAACAATTTGGCCGATCAGACTGCAAAAAACAGCTCGGCCCCCAGCGCAATTGCTGACCCTACAGTTGCCAGACCCCGGACCCCGGGAATTGCCCCCCAGCCCTGAGTATTCAGAAAGCGACATTCAATGGATGAGTAAACTTCCTATGACCCGAATCAAAGATGGCTGGTGGAGAGACTCTAAAAGCAGCATTATACTCCCAGATAAACTAGGATGGCAAGTTCTAGAGTGGATCCATCGCAGCACCCACTTAGGTTCCTGGCGAATGTTGGACTTACTGAGACAGACTGGACTAAAGATCAGAAATGTCTCTGATAAGGTCGACCAAGTAGTTACTAAATGTACAGTGTGCCAACTCAACAATGCGAGTAGTAATCCTCAGACAAGGGTAAGACAAAGAGGGAGCAGACCGGGAACCTACTGGGAAGTAGATTTCACTGAGGTAAAACCAGGAAAATATGGATATAAGTATTTGCTAGTTTTTGTAGATACCTTTTCAGGATGGACTGAAGCCTTTCCAACCAAGAATGAAACGGCGCAGATTGTAGCCAAAAAGATCCTAGGAGAAATCCTGCCCAGGTATGGTTTTCCAGTAATGATAGGGTCAGACAATGGACCTGCATTCGACTCTAAGGTAAGTCAGGGACTAGCTTCCATACTTGGGGCTGATTGGAAATTACATTGTGCATACCGACCCCAAAGCTCAGGACAGGTAGAGAGAATGAACAGAACCTTAAAGGAGACCCTAAACAAATTGACCATGGAGACTGGCACTAATTGGGTGGTCCTTCTCCCCTACACTCTGTTCAGGGTGTATTCCCCATACAAACTGGGACTCACACCCTATGAAATAATACATGGTAGACCACCCCCCATCACCCCTAACCTAAAAGATAACCTTGTCAAAGCTGAGAACGATAATAGTCTTGAATTCTTGTTCTCCCTACAAGACTTGCAGAGGGTCCATGAAGATATATGGCCCAAATTAAAGGAACTCTATGAGACTGGACCCCCGCCTATTCCACATCAATTCCGGCCAGGGGATTGGGTCCTTGTCAAACGTCATCGGCAGGGAACTCTGGAGCCCAGGTGGAAAGGACCCTTCCAGGTCATCCTGACAACGCCTACTGCCATCAAAGTAGACGGAATCGCCACCTGGATCCATTTCGCCCACGCCAAACCAGTGGACCCATTCTCAGACCTCATCGGACCTTCAAAGACAACCTGGACTGTTGATTGGACTAAGGACAATCCTTTAAAATTGACCCTATTCCCCCAATGGACTGAGCCGTAACTATGGTACTTGCCCTTCTCTTGATTGTTCTGCAAATTCTGTCTGTAAATCCAAACCCCCATGACCCCTATAATTTGACATGGGAAATTACTAATTTAGAGACTCATGAAGTCTACAACAAAACCCTAGGAACTGCCCCATTAAATACCTGGTGGTCAGATTTATATTTTAATTTAGAAAAAATTAGTCCATTAAAAGAAACGGAAGGAGGTAAATGGAGGCAACTGCAAAGGAGGGTATCAATAAGTAGAAATGGATTTTATGCATGTCCGGGATTTAGGACGGGGGCAATGAGGCACACATGTGGAGGGTTTGAAAACCTCTATTGCACAGCCTGGAGTTGTGTGACCTCCAATGATGGGGAATGGAAGTGGGAAGTAAAACCCCAATTTATTGAAATGTCCTATGTCCAACCATGTACCCGCACCAAGTATGATGAAAACTGTAACCTTATTCATGTGAGATTTACAGAGGAGGGGAAAAAGGATAGGCAGTGGGTCTTAGGACTCACTTGGGGACTCTACTTATATCAATATCCCCTCTTTGGGACTGCCATTCAAATAAAATTAAGTCTCCCCTCTTGTACAACCGGTAGGGCCAAATCAGGTATTAGAAAAAAAAAAAAAGAAAGAAAAGAGACGAGTCTATCCCAGAAGGTATAGACTCCCTATGGAAATTGCTAACAGCAGCATATGAGGCCTTAAACCTATCAGACCCTGAGGCAACAAGGGCCTGCTGGCTATGTTATGATATAAAACCCCCCTTCTACGAAGCCATAGGTCTAGCTGCCCCTTTTTCACAGTCAGAAGAAGAGTCGCCAGCAGCTTGCAAGTGGAATCGAAAGGGCCCCCGCCTCACACTGCAAGTGGTCACTGGCAATGGGACTTGTATAGGAAAGGTCCCCTCTAGCCATATCCAGCTCTGTGCCCAGACTAATTACTCTATGGGTGAATCTAAATGGATGATTCCAGCTCCTGACAGTTGGTGGATTTGTTCTAAGACAGGGCTCACCCCATGTGTTAGCAGGGATGTTTTTAATTTGTCACCCAAATATTGTATCATGATATTAATATTTCCAAGGGTTATTTACCACCGAGAAAATGTTGTATATGATCTGTGGACAGAAGGGACGGAAGCAAGAGAGTCAATAAGAACAAAACGGGAACCCTTTACGACCATAACCTTGGCCACCTTATTTGGCCTTGGTGCCATGGGGGCAGGAACAGGGATCTCATCACTAGCCATCCAGCACCGAGGGTTCGATAGCCTAAGGGCAGCCATTGATGAGGATATAGCCAGACTTGAGGACTCAGTCTCGCACCTTGAAAAATCTCTGATCTCCCTTTCTGAAGTGGTCCTACAGAACCGAAGGGGGATAGATCTAGTCTTCCTCCAACAGGGAGGTTTATGTGCAGCCTTAAGAGAAGAATGTTTTTATGCTAACCACACTGGAGTAGTCCGAGAGTCCATGGCTAAAGTTAGAGAAGGCCTGGCCAAACGGAAGCGTGAACGAGAACAACAACAAGGCTTGTTTGAGTCTTGGTTCAATCAGTCCCCATGGCTAGCCACCCTGCTTT
>NW_024418984.1:0-2906 GCF_014898765.1 Herpailurus yagouaroundi
AATCCCAATAATTTAAACCATTTATTAGTTTTCAAGTTTTAGAATCAACCTTGAACCCTCTAAAGAGACTTGATTGCAGAGCATAACAGCAGTGTTAACAACAATGACAAACAGAAGCCCAAAGTTGATGGGAGACGGAGAAAAAGTGCAGCAAGGTTAAGGAAGACCTTCATCTTACACTGTAAGGAATGAAAAATGATAGTACAGGTAAGGGAACTAGGTCTCTATTTTAAAATTACATCTTGTGGGGTACCTGAGTGGCTCGGTGAGTTCATAATCCAACTCTTGATTTTGGCTCAGATGATGATCTCACAGTTCATAAGACTAAGATGAGCATTAGGTTCATCACTGACAGCTCAGAATTCTCTCTCTCTGCCCCTATCCTGCTTGAGCATACTCTCTGTCTCTCTCTCTCAAATAACATACATACATACATTCATACATACATACATACATACATACATACATACATACATACATACATACATACATACATACATACATATAAACATAAAAATATATCGTGTGATGGTTAATTCCACGTTTTAACTGGGCTAAGCCACAGGATACCCAGATGTATAGCTAAACATTATTTCTAGTGAGTCTGTGAGGACATTTCTTAGTACAAATAAGATCTGTATATCAGTAGACTAAGCAAGACACATTGCCTCCCAACCACAGTGTGGCCTCAACTAATCGATTGAAGACCTGAATAGAACAAAAGGCGGAGTAAGAGAGAATCCACTGTGTCTATGTGACTGTCTTCAAGCTGCGATATTGGTCTCCTGACTTCAGGCTCAGACTTGGAATGGAACATACATCATCAGCTCTCCTGATTCTTAGGCTTTGGGAGTCTGCCTGGAACTAAACTACTGGATCTCCTGGGTGTGCCCTTCCCAGCCTCCGTAATCCTGTGAACCAATTCGCATGGATACTGAGTCTCTGGAGAACCCTAACTAGTACCTATATGTAACTTCATCCGTTATGTCTTTTTGCCCTCAGATCCAGTTCCTGCACTTCTCCTACAGACTGTGTTTCCTGGTTCCTTGCCAACTGGCTTCCAGAGGGGTTTGACCAGTGGGTGTTTGATGGGATAAATGGAGGAAGTTCTAAGCCCAGAGGTTTTCCTCTCTCCTGCTCCACTTCCTACCAGTGATTTTATCTCCTCCAAATTCTAGCTTCTTTCCAAGAGCCTCTTCTCCCATGTTCTCAGTTCCTGCTAGATATGGTTCTGAATTTCTCAAGCTCTGGGGGTGGAAACAGCTTTCTGATGATACGAATTCCTGATTGCTTCGCCATCCTTTGTTTGGCTTCTGGGATTTCCCATCACGTGTGTAACTGTTTAAATACCTATAGTGACTCACCGGCTGGCTGGACCTGATTGAAACAGTATACAGATAGAAGTTCGGGAATATATCGGAAGGTGAGGAGAGAGAAGACAGGTGGCTTAAGCGACCTATATGTCAACTTCACATAGGAGGTCAGTAGACAGTGCTTCAAACTGACAAATCAATAAGCAGCAGTATACTATACTACTTATCTTCATGAAGATTCCTAACAAAAAAATATAAACCTGGAACAGTTAAAAGTGTTGCCTCAAATAATGGAGACGGTAAAGAGACCTGTGGTTGCCAGGAACTCAGGGGGGAAAGGAGAGATGAATAATAGATGAAGCACAGGTAATATTCACGGCAGTGAAACATCTTGTAAGACAGTGAAATGCTTTGAATCATGGCATTGTGCATTTGTCAAAACTCACCAAAATGCACACCACAGTGAATGCTAAGGTAAACTTCAGTCTGTAGTTATAAATAGTTTTCATATGGGCTCATCCCTTGTAACAAATGCACTACACTGACACAAGAAGTTTACAATAGGGAAAACTATGTTTTGGGGGGTAGGAGGGAGAACAGAGGAACTCTGCACTTTCCAGTCTTTTTCTGTAAACCAGCTTTTTAAAAGCTGTTTTAGAAAATAAACTCCCTCAATGAAAGGGAGGCAGAGAGACAGAAGAGGAGGGAAGGAAAGACGGAGAAAGAGAGCTACTTAAAAGTCATGGAGGATAGAGAGGAAGATGGCGGCGTAGGAGGACGCTGGGCTCACCGCGCGTCCTGCTGATCACATAGATTCCACCTACACCTGCCTAAATAACCCAGAAAACCACCAGAGGATTAGCAGAACGGAGTCGCCGGAGCCAAGCGCAGACCAGAGGCCCACGGAAGAGGTTAGGAAGGGCGGCTAGGGGGTGCGCGCTCCACTGACTGGCGGGAGGGAGCCGGGGCGGAGGGGCGGCTCGCCGGCCAAGCAGAACCCCCAAGGCTGGCTTGCAAAAAGCTGAGGGGCCTGACGGACTGTGTTCCGACAGCAAGCGCGACTTAGAAGCTGGGAGGTCATAAGTTAACAGCTCTGCTCAGAAAGCGGGAAGGCTGGAGGACAAAGGGAAGGAAAGCTGCTGAGCCCCCGGATGACAGAGCTCAGTTTGGTGGGGAACAAAGGCGCTCGCCAGCGCCATATTCCCCGCCCAATCCCCAGCCAAATCCCAAAGAGAACCAGTTCCTGCCAGGGAACTTGCTCGCTCCGCGCAAACACCCAACTCTGCGCTTCTGCGGAGCCAAACCTCCAGCAGCGGATCTGACTCCCTGCTGCTGCCACAGGGCCCCTCCTGAAGTGGATCACCTAAGGAGAAGCAAGCTAAGCCTGCCCCTCCTGCCCCTGTGCACCTTGCCTACCCACCCCAGCTAAGACGCCAGATCCCCAGCATCACAAGCCTGGCAGTGTGCAGGTAGCCCATACAGGGGCCACACCACCCCACAGTGAATCCCGCCCCTAGGAGAGGGGAAGAGAAGGCACGCACCAGTCTGACTGTGGCCCCAGCGGTGGGCTGGGGGCAGACATCAGGTCTGACT
>NW_024418985.1:0-2369 GCF_014898765.1 Herpailurus yagouaroundi
CTCCTGGAGCGTGCACCTGCCCGGAGGGAGTGCAGAACCAGGAATCAGGAGCCCCTAACCATGGGACTCAGAAGCAGGCTTCAGGTTCTCCCAAATGAAGCTCTGCCTATGCTTCTAGGTAGACAGGAGGATCACAGTGATGGGATGGGGATCCTGAGCCCAAGGGGAGAGAGGACTCTCCTGGGACCACACGAGTCATTTTCCAGGACTTATTTCCATTTTCCCTGTTCTCGGCCTCCAAGCAGTCTGCAATCCGGGCCCTTGTGAGTGGGCGCTTGGGGGACGGCTAGAGTCAGGGGTACTCATGGGACCAGGCTTTGTTTGGGAAGATGGCGCCAGCAACCGGACATCAAGTTTAGAGAAAGCGATTGTTTACGGTCTTCCCCAACCGTGCTCCCAAGTGATGCTCTATTAATAGAGCATCGGCTAAAGCCAGCGTGGCTTGAGGAGCTGTCAGCTCCCAGAGCCGCTGCGCGGATGCCAGACCCTGCCAGCGGGGAGAGCACAGGGGACAGAGACCCCAGAGGTGGCAGCGAGCCCGGCAGTGCCTTCCATGTGAGAAGAGCCAGCTGGTACCTCTGGACCCCAGCACAGCCTGCGTGGCCCCCCCCAGTCGCGGGAGGGAGTCTTCCCGCCTGCGGGAGGCACATCAAGATCATCTCTCAGAAGGGTGCCGTTTCAGGGGCGCCTGGGTGGCTCGGCTCGTTAAGCGTCTGACTTGGGCTCAGGCCATGATCTCATGGTCTGTGGGTTCGAGACCTGAGTCAGGCCCTGCACTGCCGGTGTGGAGCCGGGAGCCTGCTTAGGATTCTCTCCTTCTCTCTGCCCCCACCCCTACTCGCAGGGGTGCTCTCTCGCTCTCTCTCTCTCTCTCTCAAAATAAACATTAAAAAAAAAAGAAAAAAGCATGTCATTTCAGCCTGGGCAACTGAAATACACTTCCCAAAGTGACACTTCCAAGGCTGCTATTATTTAGGGCTACCCACTCACCTCCAAACTCCACATTTTAAAAGTCTTTTTTTTTTAAGTTTCTTTTTAATGTTTATTAATTTTGAGAGAGAGAAAGATGGAGTGGGAGCAGGAGAGGGGCAGAGAGAGAGAGAGAGAGGGAGACCCAGAATCCGAAGCAGCCTCCAGGCTCTGGGTGTCGGCACGGAGCCCCACACGGGGCTCGAACTTATGAACTGCGAGAGCATGCCCTAAGCTGAAGCCGGGTGTTTAACCAACATCCAACCGACCCACACACTCCGCATTTTAGATGCCGCACGCGTCTTCCACAGGGCAACTGGCACACAGACTTCCTACACTGTCCCGGGCAAGTCTCCGCCACAGGACGCAGAGGAAGACCCACGACAGAGGGGGCTCTTGGGAATGGATGAAAGAACGATGAATGATCTAATTCTTTATTGAATCTCATGAGGTAAATATTTATTAGTTCACTTATGAAAGCAATCACTGAATGCCCCGCACAAAACCAGAATGGGAATCCATTGCTCTCTCTTTCCTTCCGTGGCCGACAGGCAAGTAACGAAGCCCCGAAGCAGAATTAGACTGTGAACAGTGCAGATTGTATGGGAGTTGGGCAGACACGAAAATTGCCTTTGGGGGTGCCGTGTGTGAAGCAGACCAAGGAGAGGAAAGGGTTAGCAGAAGAGAAGGGAAAGGCGGGAGGCCAGGTGGGAGGCAGGGAGAGCTGGTGCCCCCCACCAGGACCCACAGCGCAAACTTCCCCCTAAGGGGGTAACCGTGTGCAGACCATTGAGAGTGGGCAGCCCCAAACCCAACAAGGTCTCCGCTTCTGGGCCCTGGGATAGGGCTGCAGTAGGACATCGGTAAGGAAGTAAGCACAGGAAACTCAGGGCAGAGCAAGGACGTGACCTGAGAAGCTGGACAAGTCATGGCTGCTGTAGAAGTTGAGTTGTGTTCTAGAAGAACTGGTGATCCTGGGGCTCTCAGGAAAGGAGAGGCTCGGATTATAACGACTCAGCCCCTCGTTGGAGCTTCTGTGCCTCTAAGACTTCACTGGAAGCTTCGAGGAGGGGAAAGGAAGCAGAGACCCAGCCAGAGGGAAGACAGGAAACCCGAAGAACTAACCGCTGGGCCAGTGCAAAGTGTCCAGGCGTCCTTCCTCAAGTAGAAGACTCCTGCACTTCAACCTTTGTGTTTTCCAAACTGTCTCCTCATGGACACCTTTCATCCTCCACTGGGTCCCTTCCCTACCTTCTCTTTCCTTCTTTGAGATTCTCTCTGTTGAGTGAGAGTTGGCCAGGGCCATTGGGATATATATGGTGTCCTTCTTCTTTCCCAGAGAAGAAGGCTCGCACTCCCGGAGGGGTTTACATTATCCCGTTTAATTCTAACAACAAAGC
>NW_024418986.1:0-6551 GCF_014898765.1 Herpailurus yagouaroundi
GGGGGGGTAGGGGACATTTTATGATCACAAATGAATAGATATCATATTATACAGCTAGGAAAAACTAAATACAGTGAATTTAAGTGACTTATCAAGGGCCTGTGGTAAGTTGCCAATGGAATCTGGTCCATATTTCCTGGTTCCTGATCTAGAACTGTATCATAGTGTGGCAGGTGATAAGGAGGGCACAGGAAAACAAGCCCAGAAATGAAACAGCTGACCTACAAGTTCACTAGGGATGAAAATTGGGCCTAGGTACTTTCATATCATCACCTTTTCCTAGACTCCTGAGACCCTGGAAGAAGGAAACGGCAGCCAGCAAGAGTACAGGTCTATGTGGAGGCTGACTGTCACAAAACACCAATGACAGAGTCTGTCCTCTCTGTCATGCCCCACATAGAAAGTTCTACGGCCTGCAGATGCTCCGTGCTGAGGCTGAAGCATAGATGACCCAGGAGAAGACTTCCAAAATTAGAAGAAACATTTACAGGTTATGGGGAGCCAAGGTATTACTTCTCCCCCCCCCCCCCCCCCCCCCCCACAGTTTATTGTAGACCTGCAGGGCAATCACGTATGGCCCAGGGGGTGGGAGTGCTGATCGATGACAAAAATAAAGAACAAAGACTCCGGAACCAGGAGAAGCAGAAGCAGGTCAGGGCCTCATTAGTGTGCAAGTTTCTAAACATGCAAATGAGTTCACAACACTCAAGTGGAAGTCGCCCCTCCAAGGTCTCCATTGCCCCACTGCCAAAGTCCAGAGGAGGACAAGGACAGAGAAGACCACCACGCATACACATCTTCATCAAAATATCAGCATTCCTCGGACCCATGGTTCACCAGCAAAGGAAAACTGTTTGCGGGAGAAAGTGATTTTTATCGTGAAGAAAGCCAAGAATATGGTCGTGTCCCTTTACCCCTTTCCCCAGAATGGAACAATTCGGTGGGGGTGGGAGACAGGGGCCGCTCTCTTTTCCGAATAATAACCCCCACAGAAATCCTGTTTGGGGACCGGGTTGGGGAGAGGAGGGGAGAGGCGGTCTATCACACCGATTTCTTGGCGGCAAGGTTGCAAGGTTGCGCCTCTTGCGTTGAACAGAACGGGCATTTAACCCTCGAGCTCCTCATGGGAAGTAAGGAAAAAACTGCTTATCCACTTAGTGAAAATTACCGCTTTGCCACATCCCAGAGGAAGAGCTGTTCTCTATCAATCAGTCTCTGAGGACGGTCCTGACTTTTCAAACGCTGCACCAGCAGCCGACAGACATGGCCCGCAAAGTGACTTTTCCCCAAAGGAAAAATTGCAGAAGGGGTGAGGGTGTTCCTTATTCGTGTTGGCACAGTGGCAGAGCAAGGAGGAAAGGACCCCATTCTGGACTACGCTGCGGCTGTCACCCGGGGCAGAGGTCCCTAACTGTCCGGATGAGGCTACGTCACTCACCAGGCTGCACTGTCACGGGGAACAAATGCACTCATGATGCAAAGTGCCCGGGAGAAGGGAGATCTCAATAAATGGTAGTTGTTACGTTGCTAGCTCATGGAAGTAATAAACCTTCTCTTTCCCTCCTCAGGGCTACGGAGACCCCAAGCATCCTGTTCTCCCCCACTCTGCATTTCCTACTGTGCTTTGCCGCCCACTGTCAGATAAAGACCTACACGTCCCTGCTTCGAGCCTTAGCCAACAGTTCCTGTCTTGTCCAAACACATGTTTGGCAAAGCCAAGTTCAGCATACCGAAAAGCACTTTTGAGACGCTGTCTCTAAGAACACGTTGTGTGTAAAAACCGGGACTGTCTGAACCCAAAGAGATCTACTGGGCTCTCCGTTCAAAACATTTCACAATGCCGGATTTGGGGCAGCTTCTAGGTCCCAAATTGATTGCACCGGAACATCTATTTCTAAGAACTGACAACCACGCACAGCTCTTGAATCACCAAGTCACTGGCACAAATTGCCTCTGCCCAAGAATGGAATAATAACCGAAAGGTCAGAACAAATTACATTTTGAATGTGCACCTTAGTGGAAAAGAGGCAAGAACACCGCCACCGTTCTATACATAGAAAGACTCCTACCGGCGATACAGAGCACTCTTTCCCTGAAGGCCGTTCATTCTTTCAACACTGACTCTTCAGTTCCGAGTTGGGGAGGGGTGTGCACGGGCACAGAATCCCCTACAACCAAAACAGAGGAATAGTTCAAGTCTACCCCCAACGGCTCACAGACTGGAGTCGGGGAAATCACTGAAGAAACTCCATTCCCACAGAAGAAGAAAACTGAGCTACTTCTCAACATGGATCCCATCTGATCCGGTTATAAACAGGAAGACGCAGCATTACCACATTACTATGTATACTCTGGCCGGATAGGTCTTCGGAGGGAATAACTAACCAATTATTGTAAAACGCTCAGCAAACATAATGCGTTCGATGATTGCAGAATAAAAAAGCCATCCAAATTGCTACTTGTCTGTGGTTAAATAGAATCTTCAAGAAACTGAACTTTATAAACATCTTTCTTGGATCAACTGTGTATTTCCCACTAGACTAAAAAAAAAAAAAAAAGCCCCTTGAAAGATGGGGCTGTGGTCAGGCTCATCATAGTCTCTCCATGCCTGGCTTGGAGACCCAGCTTCTACAACCCCCTACTGAAGTCATGTAATAAAGGGTGTCACAGATGTCCTGAAGGATATTCTAAATGATCTAGGAAAGTTACAAAGAATCTTGCAAATGTTATTTTTCAGAACTTCCTATCATATTGTAGGAATACCTTAAAAGGACAAGCTTTGCTGGGGTGCCTGGGTGGCTAGTCAGTTAAGCGTCCGACTTTGGCTTAAGTCACGGTATCACAGTTTGTGAGTTCAAGCCCCACATCGGGCTCACTGATGTCAGCGTGGAGCCCACTTCAGATCCTCTGTCCCCCACTCTCTTCTCTGCCCTTCCTCTGCTTGCACTCTCTCTAAAAAAATAAATATAACATAAAAAAATTTTTTAATAATCAGTGAATTGAGGCGCCTGGGTGCCTCAGTTGGTTAAGCGTCCAACTTCAGCTCAGGGCATCATCTCGCGGTCTGTGGGTTCAAGCCCCACATCAGGCTCTGTGCTGACAGCTCAGAGCCTGGAGCCTGCTTTGGATCCTGTGTCTCCCTGTCTCTCTGCCCCTCCCCCTGCTCGTGCTCTCTGTCTCTGTCTCTCTCTCTCAGAAACAAACATTTAAAAAAAAAAAAAGCTTTAATAAAAAATAAATAATAAATAAATAATAATAAAAATAAAATAAAAGGACAGGCTTTGCAATTAATGATCCAATACTGTCAATGTCTCCTAAATGGACATGGGATGCAGGGAAAGGGTCAAGTTCATGTTACCCAACCAAGCCAATGGGACTTCACTCTGTTTGGAAAAGGTTAAAAAGAGTAATGAGCCTAAAGTAAAGTTGTCTTGATGATCCAGGGCTTTAAGACGCTGACCCTTCTGTAAGTCTTAGCTTATGAATTAGACCCTATCAAATAAAGGTACTTCTTCTCTAACACGGTGTAATGCTCGAGTTTCTGTCTGGGCCTGCACAGTGGGCTCGTGGGTCACAGTTCAGTCTTCCCAACAGATTCCATCATCAGCTACATTAACTCAACAAATGTTTCAGTAAACTGAAGCAGCTATGTAATCTGAACGAACAGTCAGCTATTCCGGGATTTACACTCATGGGTTCGTTAATTAAATAATGTGTCAACATAACAAAACAGTTGCCTCTCACTATCTCAGAGAAGCAAGATCTCCCCAGGGGGCAGGACGGTCAGGTCCATCTTCTGAGACTCTCCTGTAATAGGCAGGGGACCGCAGACCCAACCTTTCATTTAAACTAGCTAGATATTACACAGTCCCGTAGCTTTTCTGGTTAAAACTGTGGAAGAAGCAAAGCAGCTAAAACGAGGAAGCATGCAGAAAATACTACAGTGATTTCAAATAATCGGCTGGAAATAAAAGGTCACTGGTGACAGACCCATGACAAGTGTTATACTCGTCACTGAGATACTAAAAAGACGAATCTAAACACCTTTTTCAAGAACACCAAAGACTGGTGATCACACAGTTCATGCCACAATGAAGCCGAAATAGAAACTCTTATCAGAAAACATTTGACCACCGTCCTTTACTGACAGAGTGAAATCACACTAGTCTTTTGAACCATTGTGCTGAGGCATTTTAAGATGAAAATTAACTTCCTTACCAGATGGAGAAACCCCGCAGCCTCCCACCCCTACCCCAAAGTCCAGCAGGCAGCTACCACTACCTGCCATCCAGTGGTACATAAAAATCTGCACGATGTTTTACTTGAAATGTCATGAGAAATACGCTCACCACCTCCCAGTTCTGCCTTAAAAGAAAGTGTTACCAAAGAACACCACCGAAAACAAAGGCATTCATACAAGGAAGTGAATACCCGAAACATGTAAGTATGTTCTCGAGAAGGACACTAAAAAAGCAGAAGTCACATTAAGTTCAAAACAACACACACACACACACACACACACACACACACACACGAGCAGAAGTTCCTAATTTTAATATTATATTTTGCCCCCCCCCAAAACTACCCATGAACTAAGATTCGTCAATTTTATGTTTAGAGACTCTATATATTTAGGATTCCCTGCCCTTCAGGAAAAGTAGAAAAGGCAAAAGAAAAAGGAATTAAGCACTGTATACCATATTTATAAAAATGCAGTTTTTTTTAAAAATGAAATCCAGGCTTGGTTTGGGGGTTCTTGTTTTACTTAGCTTCCCGTTTGCCAAAAAAATTTAAACAGCACTGATTTTCAATGAGCAACGGGTATGTTAGACTCCGGAAGAGGAGTGTTAATTTCACACTCCTCCAAAAGGTCTGTGCTCCCCCCTGCTTTTCCCTACTTGGCAAAGAGCACACCCTGCAAAACCAAGGGGGTGCATAGGCTAATGAAAAGGGCAAGCGAGCCAAAAATATCTACCACGTATTCATTTACACAGTTGGTCTTTTCACAACAAGTAGCTCAAACGGACTGATAATTTTCTCTGTTCATAGGGCTCAGGCTCATGAACGGACTTGGAAAAATTATCTGGTGATCATTTCGCATTAAAAGAAGGATTGTTTTCTTACGTCAACGTAACAATTTAAGCAAGCTTGGGTAAGTGTAATGCTTGAAACACTGATGCTGGCCAGTGGAGAATAGTTTTGGTTGAGTTTCTAGTATTTTACCAAACTGCCTGGTTTCAAATTCACCACAAAGAAGATGCCTCTCTTTATCATCAATTCTACCAAGAGCTACTTAGCACATTCACTATACAACTCATGATGGTGTTAATCAGAAAAGAAGCTAAGGTGGGGGGGGGGGGGAATCAAACCCTAATCTTTTGATACACTATTTGAAACTCTATTAATCTGATGAACGATCTTTTCTGGGGTAGTGCTAATGACACGAACCAGTAAAGTCTTTAACTGCTTCCATTGATAAGAAACCATTTTCGAGATAAAATTACGGCCCTCACTAAAACCCCTAGCCAATTCAATCGGACCCTTCTTTGGTAATTTAAACAACAAATTCCTGTCTGGAATCAACCTTTCCATGTGCGTGTAAAGTGAATCCCATTTCAACCTTTTAATAAAGTACCACCAGTGGATCTGCAAGTTGAGGAAAGCTGCTTGGGCGATAGGCTTGGCACCAAAAAGAAAACTGTGTGGGTCACAAGCCACTCATCACTGCCCGGGGGGCACGAAAAAAGAAAAGATAGGAGGATAGGAAGCGGAATAGACTGGACCCCAAGGGGAGAAAGCACTGAAAACTGCACTTAAGTACCTGGGACAAAGGCAAGAAGCCTGCACTCCCCAGCTAAGGAGCACACAGGGAGCTGAGGAGAGGACGCAGTTGGCAACAGGGGCAGCAGGAACCAGAGAAGGAACGACCAGGATGCAGCACGGGGGAGCCACAGGCTCGGGGCAGAAGGGGCCCATGAGGATGGGGCTGGACGGGCGACAGAGATGGGACAGAAGGGAGAGGGATGGGGCTGGAAGGGCAGGCTTGGGGCAGGTGGGAGCCATGGCAGAGGAGCGCTGAGGACCACAGAGATGGGACACGAGGGGGCGACAGGGCTGGAGCTGGTCCAGCCAAGTCACAACCACCTCCCGGCAGCCCGTTGCCCGGAAGCTTCCGCGCGCGGGGCGCCACGCTGGGCACTTTGGGGCGCTCTCTCCCGGGAACCCCCCTCCCAGCAGCCCTCTGATGCCCATTTCAGAGACGGGAACGGTGAGGCTGAGGGTGGGGGAAGGAGAACAGCAGCGGCCGAGCGCCGACCCTCCCGGACGCAGGGGGTCGCTGGCGGCCGCCGAGGGCGGCGGCGCGGGGGGCGGCGCGGACCCGGGCGGCCGGTACCTGGGCTCTGGCAGCACGATCTTCTTGCTGGCGCGGGCGGCCGGGGTCGCCTTGCTCTTCTCCATCGCCATCAGGTAGCTGACATCGGCCAGCACGGCCTCCAGGTCCGCCATGTTGGCGAGCGGCGGCGGCGGCGGCGGTGGCGGCGGCGGCGGCG
>NW_024418987.1:0-141 GCF_014898765.1 Herpailurus yagouaroundi
CACCAAGAAGCATAAAATACCTAGGAATAAATCTAACCAAAGATGTAAAAGATCTGTATGCTGAAAACTATAGAAAGCTTATGAAGGTAATTGAAGAAGATTTAAAGAAATGGAAAGACATTCCCTGCTCATGGATTGGAA
>NW_024418987.1:151-1462 GCF_014898765.1 Herpailurus yagouaroundi
CATCAAAACCTTAGAGGAGAAAGCAGGAAAAGACCTCTCTGACCTCAGCCGTAGCAATCTCTTACTCGACACATCCCCAAAGGCAAGGGAATTAAAAGCAAAAGTGAATTACTGGGACCTTATGAAGATCAAAAGCTTCTGCACAGCAAAGGAAACAACCAACAAAACTAAAAGGCAACCAACGGAATGGGAAAAGATATTTGCAAATGACATATCGGACAAAGGGCTAGTATCCAAAATCTATAAAGAGCTCACCAAACTCCACACCCGAAAAGCAAATAATCTCTTACTCGACACATCCCCAAAGGCAAGGGAATTAAAAGCAAAAGTGAATTACTGGGACCTTATGAAGATAAAAAGCTTCTGCACAGCAAAGGAAACAACCAACAAAACTAAAAGGCAACCAACGGAATGGGAAAAGATATTTGCAAATGACATATGGGACAAAAGGCTAGTATCCAAAGTCTATAAAGAGCTCACCAAACTCCACACCCGAGAAACAAATAACCCAGTGAAGAAATGGGCAGAAAACATGAATAGACACTTCTCTAAAGAAGACATCCGGATGGCCAACAGGCACATGAAAAGATGTTCAGCGTCGCTCCTTATCAGGGAAATACAAATCAAAACCACACTCAGGTATCACCTCACGCCAGTCAGAGTGGCCAAAATGAACAAATCAGGAGACTATAGATGCTGGAGAGGATGTGGAGAAACGGGAACCCTCTTGCACTGTTGGTGGGAATGCAAATTGGTGCAGCCGCTCTGGAAAGCAGTGTGGAGGTTCCTCAGAAAATTAAAAATAGACCTACCCTATGACCCAGCAATAGCACTGCTAGGAATTTATCCAAGGGATACAGGAGTACTGATGCATAGGGCCACTTGTACCCCAATGTTCATAGCAGCACTCTCAACAATAGCCAAATTATGGAAAGAGCCTAAATGTCCATCAACTGATGAATGGATAAAGAAATTGTGGTTTATATACACAATGGAATACTACGTGGCAATGAGAAAAAATGAAATATGGCCTTTTGTAGCAACGTGGATGGAACTGGAGAGTGTGATGCTAAGTGAAATAAGCCATACAGAGAAAGACAGATACCATATGGTTTCACTCTTATGTGGATCCTGAGAAACTTAACAGGAACCCATGGGGGAGGGGAAGGAAAAAAAAAAAAAGAGGTTAGAGTGGGAGAGAGCCAAAGCATAAGAGACTGTTGAGAACTGAGAACAAACTAAGGGTTGATGGGGGGTGGGAGGGAGGAGAGGGTGGGTGATGGGTATTGAGGAGGGCACCTTTTGGGATGA
>NW_024418988.1:0-3279 GCF_014898765.1 Herpailurus yagouaroundi
ACTTGAATCGATCTTCTGCACGACATATCATAGTGAAACTGGCAAAATACAAGGATAAAGAGAAAATTCTGAAAGCAGCAAGGGATAAACGAGCCCTCACATATAAAAGAAGACCTTTAAGACTCGTGACTGATCTCTCTTTTGAAACTTGGCAGGCCAGAAAGGCATGGCAGGAGATCTTCAATGTGATGAACAGAAGAAATATGCAGCCAAGAATCCTTTATCCATCAAGTCTGTCATTTAGAATAGAAGGAGAGATAAAGGTCTTCCCAAACAAACAAAAACTGAAGGAATTTGTCACCACTAAACCAGCCCTACAAGAGATCCTAAGGGGAATCCTGTGAGACAAAATACCAGAGACATCGCTACAAGCATAAAACATACAGACATCACAATGACTCTAAACCCGTATCTTTCTATAATAACACTGAATGTAAATGGACTAAATGCGCCAACCAAAAGACATAGGGTATCAGAATGGATATAAAAAACAAGACCCATCTATTTGCTGTCTACAACAGGCTCATTTTAGACCTGAGGACACCTTTAGATTGACAGTGAGGGGATGGAGAACTATTTATCACGCTACTGGAAGCCAAAAGAAAGCTGTAGTAGTCATACTTATATCAGACAAACTAGACTTTAAATTAAAGGCTGTATAAGAGATGAAGAAGGGCATTATATAATAATTACAGGGTCTATCCATCAGGAAGAGCTAACAGTTATAAATGTCTATGTGCCAAATACGGGAGCCCCAAAATATATAAAACAATTACTCATAAACATAAGCAACCTTATTGATAAGAATGTGGTAATTCGGGGCGCCTGGGTGGCGCAGTCGGTTAAGCGTCCGACTTCGACCAGGTCACGATCTCGCGGTCTGTGAGTTCGAGCCCCGCATCAGGCTCTGGGCTAATGGCTTGGAGCCTGGAGCCTGTTTCCGATTCTGTGTCTCCCTCTCTCTCTGCCCCTCCCCCGTTCATGCTCTGTCTCTCTCTGTCCCAAAAATAAATAAAAACGTTGAAAAAAAATTAAAAAAAAAAAAGAATGTGGTAATTGCAGGGGACTTTAACACTCCACCTACAGAAATGAATAGATCATCTAGACACGCGGCCAGTAAAGAAACAAGGGCGCTGAATGAGACATTGGATCAGATGGACTTGACAGATATATTTAGAACTTTGCATCCCAAAGCAACAGAATATACTTTCTTCTCGAGTGCACATGGAACATTCTCCAAGATAGATCATATACTGGGTCACAAAACAGCCCTTCATAAGTTTACAAGAATTGGAATTGTACCATGCATACTTTCAGATCACAATGCTATGAAGTTTGAAATCAACCACCGGAAAAAGTCTGGAAAACCTCCAAAAGCATGGAGGTTAAAGAACACCCTACTAAAGAATGAGTGGGTCAACCAGGCAATTAGAGAAGAAATCAAAAAATATATGGAAACAAACGAAAATGAAAATACAACAATCCAAACGCTTTGGGATGCAGCAAAGGCAGTACTGAGAGGATAATACATCGCAATCCAGGCCTATCTCAAGAAACAAGAAAAATCCCAAATACAAAATCTAACAGCACACCTAAAGGAACTAGAAGCAGAACAGCAAAGGCAGCCTAAACCCAGCAGAAGAAGAGAAATAATAAAGATCAGAGCAGAAATAAACAATATAGAATCTAAAAAAACTGTAGAGCAGATCAACGAGACCAAGAGTTGGTTTTTTGAAAAAATAAACAAAATTGACAAACCTCTAGCCAGGCTTCTCAAGAAGAAAAGGGAGATGACCCAAATAGATAAAATCATGAATGAAAATGGAATTATTACAACCAATCCCTCAGAGATACAAGCAGTTATCAGGGAATACTATGAAAAACTATATGCCAACAAATTGGACAACCTGGAAGAAATGGACAAATTCCTAAACACCACGCTCTTCCAAAACTCAATCAGGAGGAAATAGAAAGCTTGAACAGACCCATAACCAGCGAAGAAATTGAATCAGTTATCAAAAATTTCTCAACAAATAAGAGTCCAGAACCAGATGGCTTCCCAGGGGAGTTCTACCAGACGTTTAAAGCAGAGATAATACCTATCCTTCTCAAGCTATTCCAAGAAATAGAAAGGGAAGGAAAACTTCCAGACTCATTCTATGAAGCCAGTATTACTTTGATTCCTAAACCAGACAGAGACCCAGTAAAAAAAGAGAACTACAGGCCAATATCTCTGATGAATATGGATGCCAAAATTCTCAATAAGATACTAGCAAATAGAATTCAACAGCATATAAAAAGAATTATTCACCATGATCAAGTGGGATTCATTCCTGGGATGCAGGGCTGGTTCAACCTTTGCAAATCAATCAACGTGATACATCACATTAATAAAAGAAAAGATAAGAACCATATGATCCTGTCAATCGATGCAGAAAAGGCCTTTGACAAAATTCAGCATCATATCTTAATAAAAACCCTCGACAAGTCAGGATAGAAGGAACATACTTAAACATCATAAAAGCCATTTATGAAAAGCCCACAGCTAACATCATCCTCAATGGGGAAACCAGAGCTTTTTCCCTGAGATCAGGAACATGACAGGGATGCCCACTCTCACCGCTGTTGTTTAACATAGTGTTGGAAGTTCTAGCATCAGCAATCAGACAACAAAAGGAAATCAAAGGCATCAAAATTGGCAAACATGAAGTCAAGCTTTCGCTTTTTGCAGATGACATGATACTATACAAAGGAAACCCGACAGACTCCACCATAAGTCTGCTAGAACTGTTACATGAATTCAGCAAATTTGCAGGATACAAAATCAATGTACAGAAATCAGTTGCATTCTTATACACTAACAATGAAGCAACAGAAAGACAAATAAAGAAACTGATCCCATTCACAATTGCACCAAGAAGCATAAAATACCTAGGAATAAATTTAACCAAAGATGGAAAAGATCTGTATGCTGAAAAATAGAAAGCTTATGAAGGTAATTGAAGAAGTTATAAAGAAATGGAAAGACATTCCCTGCTCATGGATTGGAAGAATAAATATTGTCCAAATGTCAATACTACCCAAAGCTATCTACACATTCAATGCAATCCCAATCAAAATTGCACCAGCATTCTTATTGAAACTAGAACAAGCAATCCTAAAATTCATATGGAACCACAAAAGGCCCCGAATAGCCAAAGTAATTTTGAAGAAGAAGACCAAAGCAGGAGGCATCCCAATCCCAGACTTTAGCCTCTACTACAAAGCTGTCATCATCAA
>NW_024418989.1:0-6871 GCF_014898765.1 Herpailurus yagouaroundi
ATCTTCATAAGGTCCCAGTAATTCACTTTTGCTTTTAATTCCCTTGCCTTTGAGGATGTGTCGAGTAAGAGATTGCTACGGCTGAGGTCAGAGAGGTCTTTTCCTGCTTTCTCCTCTAAGGTTTGGATGGTTTCCTGTCTCACATTCAGGTCCTTTATCCATTTTGAGTTCATTTTTGTGAATGGTGTGAGAAAGTGGTCTAGTTTCAACCTTCTGCATGTTGCTGTCCAGTTCTCCCCGCACCATTTGTTAAAGAGACTGTCTTTTTTCCATTGGATGTTCTTTCCTGCTTTGTCAAAGATGAGTTGGCCATACGTTTGTGGGTCTAGTTCTGGGGTTTCTATTCTATTCCATTGGTCTATGTGTCTGTTTTGGTGCCAATACCATGCTGTCTTGATGATGACAGCTTTGTAGTAGAGGCTAAAGTCTGGGATTGTGATGCCTCCTGCTTTGGTCTTCTTCTTCAAAATTGCTTTGGCTATTCGGGGCCTTTTGTGGTTCCATATGAATTTTAGGATTGCTTGTTCTAGTTTCGAGAAGAATGCTGGTGCAATTTTGATTGGGATTGCATTGAATGTGTAGATAGCTTTGGGTAGTATTGACATTTTGACAATATTTATTCTTCCAATCCATGAGCAGGGAATGTCTTTCCATTTCTTTAAATCTTCTTCAATTACCTTCATAAGCTTTCTATAGTTTTCAGCATACAGATCCTTTACATCTTTGGTTAGATTTATTCCTAGGTATTTTATGCTTCTTGGTGCAATTGTGAATGGGATCAGTTTCTGTATTTGTCTTTCTGTTGCTTCATTGTTAGTGTATAAGAATGCAACTGATTTCTGTACATTGATTTTGTATCCTGCAACTTTGCTGAATTCATGTATCAGTTCTAGCAGACTTTTGGTGGAGTCTATCGGATTTTCCATGTATAATATCATGTCATCTGCAAAAAGCGAAAGCTTGACTTCATCTTTGCCAATTTTGATGCCTTTGATTTCCTGTTGTTGTCTGATTGCTGATGCTAGAACTTCCAGCACTATGTTAAACAACAGCGGTGAGAGTGGGCCGCCCTGTCGTGTTCCTGATCTCAGGGAAAAAGCTCTCAGTTTTTCCCCGTTGAGGATGATGTTAGCTGTGGGCTTTTCATAAATGGCTTTTATGATCTTTAAGTATGTTCCTTCTATCCCGACTTTCTCAAGGGTTTTTATTAAGAAAGGGTGCTGGATTTTGTCAAAGGCCTTTTCTGCATCGATTGACAGGATCATATGGTTTTTCTCTTTTTTTTTGTTAATGTGATGGATCACGTTGATTGATTTGCGAATGTTGAACCAGCCCTGCATCCCAGGAATGAATCCCACTTGATCATGGTGAATAATTCTTTTTATATGCCGTTGAATTCGATTTGCTAGTATCTTATTGAGAATTTTGGCATCCATATTCATCAGGGATATTGGCCTGTAGTTCTCTTTTTTTACTGGGTCTCGGTCTGGTTTAGGAATCAAAGGAATACTGGCTTCATAGAATGAGTCTGGAAGTTTTCCTTCCCTTTCTATTTCTTGGAATAGCTTGAGAAGGATAGGTATTATCTCTGCTTTAAACGTCTGGTAGAACTCCCCTGGGAAACCATCTGGTCCTGGACTCTTATTTGTTGGGAGATTTTTGATAACCGATTCAATTTCTTCGCTGGTGATGGGTCTGTTCAAGCTTTCTATTTCCTCCTGATTGAGTTTTGGAAGAGTGTGGGTGTTCAGGAGTTTGTCCATTTCTTCCAGGTTGTCCAATTTGTTGGCATATAATTTTTCATAGTATTCCCTGATAATTGTTTGTATCTCTGAGGGATTGGTTGTAATAATTCCATTTTCATTCATGATTTTATCTATTTGGGTCATCTCCCGTTTCTTTTTGAGAAGCCTGGCTAGAGGTTTGTCAATTTTGTTTATTTTTTCAAAAAACCAACTCTTGGTTTCGTTGATCTGCTCTACAGTTTTTTTAGATTCTATATTGTTTATTTCTGCTCTGATCTTTATTATTTCTCTTCTTCTGCTGGGTTTAGGCTGCCTTTGCTGTTCTGCTTCTAGTTCCTTTAGGTGTGCTGTTAGATTTTGTATTTGGGATTTTTCTTGTTTCTGGAGATAGGCCTGGATTGCAATGTATTTTCCTCTCAGGACTGCCTTCGCTGCGTCCCAAAGCGTTTGGATTGTTGTATTTTCATTTTCGTTTGTTTCCATATATTTTTTAATTTCTTCTCGAATTGCCTGGTTGACCCACTCATTCGTTAGTAGGGTGTTCTTTAACCTCCATGCTTTTGGAGGTTTTCCAGACTTTTTTCTGTGGTTGATTTCAAGCTTCATAGCATTGTGGTCTGAAAGTATGCATGGTATGATTTCAATTCTTGTAAACTTATGAAGGGCTGTTTTGTGACCCAGTATATGATCTATCTTGGAGAATGTTCCATGTGCACTCGAGAAGAAAGTATATTCTGCTGCTTTGGGATGCAGAGTTCTAAATATATCTGTCAAGTCCATCTGATCCAATGTCTCATTCAGGGCCCTTGTTTCTTTATTGACCGTGTGTCTAGATGATCTATCCATTTCTGTAAGTGGGGTGTTAAAGTCCCCTGCAATGACCACATTCTTATCAATAAGGTTGCTTGTGTTTATGAGTAATTGTTTTATATATTTGGGCGCTCCGGTATTCGGCGCATAGACATTTATAATTGTTAGCTCTTCCTGATGGATAGACCCTGTCACTATTATATAATGTCCTTCTTCATCTCTTGTTACAGCCTTTAATTTAAAGTCTAGTTTGTCTGATATAAGTATGGCTACTCCAGCTTTCTTTTGGCTTCCAGTAGCATGATAAATAGTTCTCCATCCCCTCACTCTCAATCTAAAAGTGTCCTCAGGTCTAAAATGAGTCTCTTGTAGACAGCAAATAGATGGGTCTTGTTTTTTTATCCATTCTGATACCCTATGTCTTTTGGTTGGCGCATTTAATCCATTTACATTCAGTGTTATTATAGAAAGATATGGGTTTAGAGTCATTGTGATGTCTGTATGTTTTATGCTTGTAGTGATGTCTCTGGTACTTTGTCTCACAGGGTCCCCCTTAGGATCTCTTGTAGGGCTGGTTTAGTGGTGACAAATTCCTTCAGTTTTTGTTTGCTTGGGAAGACCTTTATCTCTCCTTCTATTCTAAATGACAGGCTTGCTGGATAAAGGATTCTCGGCTGCATATTTTTTCTGTCTAGCACACTGAAAATCTCGTGCCAACTCTTTCTGGCCTGCCAAGTTTCAAAAGAGAGATCAGTCACGAGTCTTATAGGTCTCCCTTTATATGTGAGGGCACGTTTACCCCTTGCTGCTTTCAGAATTTTCTCTTTATCCTTGTATTTTGCCAGTTTCACTATGATATGTCGTGCAGAAGATCGATTCAAGTTACGTCTGAAGGGAGTTCTTTGTGCCTCTTGGATTTCAATGCCTTTTTCCTTCCCCACTTCAGGGAAGTTCTCAGCTATTATTTCTTCAAGTACCCCTTCAGCACCTTTCCCTCTCTCTTCCTCCTCTGGGATACCAATGATGCGTATATTATTTCTTTTTAGTGTATCACTTAGTTCTCTAATTTTCCCCTCATACTCCTGGATTTTTTTATCTCTCTTTTTCTCAGCTTCCTCTTTTTCCATAACTTTATCTTCTAGTTCACCTATTCTCTCCTCTGCCTCTTCAATCCGAGCTGTGGTGGTTTCCATTTTGTTATGCATTTCATTTAAAGCGTTTTTCAGCTCCTCGTGACTGTTCCTTAGTCCCTTGATCTCTGTAGCAAGAGATTCTCTGCTGTCAGCTATACTGTTTTCAAGCCCAGCGATTAATTTTATGACTATTATTCTAAATTCACTTTCTGTTATATTATTTAAATCCTTTTTGATCAGCTCATTAGCTGTTGTTATTTCCTGGAGATTCTTCTGAGGGGAATTCTTCCGCTTGGTCATTTTGGATAGTCCCTGGCGTGGTGAGGACCTGCAGGGCACTTCCCCTGTGCTGTGGTGTATAACTGGAGTTGGTGGGCGGAGCCGCAGTCAGACCTGATGTCTGCCCCCAGCCCACCGCTGGGGCCACAGTCAGACTGGTGCGTGCCTTCTCTTCCCCTCTCCTAGGGGCGGGATTCACTGTGGGGTGGGGTGGCCCGTCTGGGCTACTTGCACACTGCCAGGCTTGTGCTGCTGGGGATCTGGCGTCTTAGCTGGGGTGGGTAGGCAAGGTGCACAGGGGCAGGAGGGGCAGGCTTAGCTTGCTTCTCCTTAGGTGATCCACTTCAGGAGGGGCCCTGTGGCAGCAGCAGGGAGTCAGATCCGCTGCCGGAGGTTTGGCTCCGCAGACGCGCAGAGTTGGGTGTTTGTGCGGAGCGAGCAAGTTCCCTGGCAGGAACTGGTTCTCTTTGGGATTTTGGCTGGGGGATGGGCGGGGAAGATGGCGCTGGCGAGCGCCTTTGTTCCCCACCAAACTGAGCTCTGTGGTCCGGGGGCTCAGCAGCTTTCCTTCCCTTTGTCCTCCAGCCTTCCCGCTTTCTGAGCAGAGCTGTTAACTTATGACCTCCCAGCCGCTAAGTCGCGCTTGCTGTCGGAACACAGTCCGTCAGGCCCCTCCGCTTTTTGCAAGCCAGACTCGGGGGCTCTGCTTGGCCGGCGAGCCGCCCCTCCGCCCCGGCTCCCTCCCGCCGGCCCGGGAGCGCGCACCGCCTCGCCGCCCTTCCTACCCTCTTCCGTGGGCCTCTCGTCTGCGCTTGGCTCCGGTGACTCCGTTCTGCTAATCCTCTGGTGGTTTTCTGGGTTATTTAGGCAGGTGTAGGTGGAATCTAAGTGATCAGCAGGACGCGCGGTGAGCCCAGCGTCCTCCTACGCCGCCATCTTCCTCTCTCTCCATCTTTGCCAATTTTGATGCCTTTGATTTCCTGTTGTTGTCTGATTGCTGATGCTAGAACTTCCAACACTATGTTAAACAACAGCGGTGAGAGTGGGCATCCCTGTCGTGTTCCTGATCTCAGGGAAAAAGCTCTCAGTTTTTCCCCGTTGAGGATGATGTTAGCTGTGGGCTTTTCATAAATGGCTTTTATGATCTTTAAGTATGTTCCTTCTATCCCGACTTTCTCAAGGGTTTTTATTAAGAAAGGGTGCTGAATTTTGTCAAAGGCCTTTTCTGCATCGATTGATAGGATCATATGGTTCTTATCTTTTCTTTTATTAATGTGACGTATCACGTTGATTGATTTGCGAATGTTGAACCAGCCCTGCATCCCAGGAATCAATCCCACTTGATCATGGTGAATAATTCTTTTTATATGCCGTTGAATTCGATTTGCTAGTATCTTATTGAGAATTTTTGCATCCATATTCATCAGGGATATTGGCCTGTAGTTCTCTTTTTTTACTGGGTCTCTGTCTGGTTTAGGAATCAAAGTAATACCGGCTTCATATAATGAGTCTGGAAGTTTTCCTTCCCTTTCTATTTCTTGGAATAGCTTGAGAAGGATAGGTATTATCTCTGCTTTAAACTTCTGGTAGAACTCCCCTGGGAAGCCATCTGGTCCTGGACTCTTATTTGTTGGGAGATTTTTGATAACCGATTCAATTTCTTTGCTGGTTATGGGTCTGTTCAAGCTATGGTTATGCTGTTCAAGCATATCATATCACTATGATATGTCGTGCAGAAGATCGATTCAAGTTACGTCTGAAGGGAGTTCTCTGTGCCTCTTGGATTTCAATGCTTTTTTCCTTCCCCAGTTCAGGGAAGTTCTCAGCTATGATTTCTTCAAGTACACCTTCAGCACCTTTCCCTCTCTCTTCCTCCTCTGGGATACCAATTATGCGTATATTATTTCTTTTTAGTGTATCACTTAGTTCTCTAATTTTCCCCTCATACTCCTGGATTTTTTTTATCTGTCTTTTTCTCAGCTTCCTCTTCTTCCATAATTTTATCTTCTAGGTCACCTATTCTCTCCTCTGCCTCTTCAATCCGAGCTGGGGTGGGTAGGCAAGGTGCACGGGGGCAGAAGGGGTAGGCTTAGCTGGCTTCTCCTTAGGTGATCCACTTCAGGAGGGGCCCTGTGGCAGTGGGAGGGAGTCAGACCTGCTGCCAGAGGCGTGGCTCCGCAGAAGCACAGCGTTGGGTGTTTGCAAGGAGCGAGCAAGTTCCCTGGCAGGAACTGGTTCCCTTTGGGATTTTGGCTGGGGGATGGGCGAGGGAGATGGCGCTGGCTAGCGCCTTTGTTCCCCGCCAAACTGAGCTCTGTCGTCCCGGGGCTCAGCAACTCTCCCTCCCTTTGTCCTCCAGCCTTCCTGCTTTCCACGCAGAGCTGTTAACTTATGACCCCCCAGATGCTAAGTCCCGCTTGCTGTCGGAACACACTCCATCTGGCCCCTCCGCTTTTGCAAGCCAGACTCGGGGGCTCTGCTTGGCCGGCGAGCTGCCCCTCCGCCCCGGCTCCCTCCTGCCAGTCCGTGCAGCGCGCACCGCTTCTCCACCCTTCCTACCCTCTTCTGTGGGCCTCTCGTCTGCGCTTGGCTCCGGTGACTCCGTTCTGCTAGTCTTCTGGTGGTTTCCTGAGTTATTTAGGCAGGTGTAGGTGGAATCTAAGTGATCAGCAGGACGCGCGGTGAGCCCAGCATCCTCCTACGCCACTATCTTCTCGTAAAGTAATATTTCATTGTGGTTTTAATTTGTATTTCCCTGAAGATTAGTAATGTTAAGCATCTTTTCATGTGTCTGTTGACCATCTATATGTCTTTCATGTGTCTATTGACCATCTAATGTCTATTCAGGTCCTCTGCGTATTTTTTTTTATTTATATATGAAATTTATTGTCAAATTGGTTTCCA
>NW_024418990.1:0-16980 GCF_014898765.1 Herpailurus yagouaroundi
AAGGGGAGGGGAGGGGTGGTGGTATTTGGTGCCAGGGGTAGCCTCTTGTCGAAAAATCCTTAAAATTGGCCTGGAAGTGAAAACAGAGAGGAAATGGCCCACCCCAGAAGGTAGTGGGTGGCGAACGCAGACAGAGTTGGGTATTTCTAGCCATCTGACACTTCCTGTGGCCCTGGAAACGGACACCGCGGGCCGAAATCAATCCTTACGAGGTGTTGGATTCGGTTTTGCTAGCGAAATTGCTTGTGTGGAAGGCATTTTAATTGTCGGCCTCGGAGACTTCTGTACGTGGGCACTTGGAGAATACGTTTGCTTCTCGACCCTTCCCACTCCACCCCCGACCTGTTATCTGGTCTGGGCTTTGCAGTGTTGGTTCTCGTGTTTATTTTGGGCATGATTTCACCGCGTGGAGGAAGGGGGGGAGGTGAGATGGCGGTGATTAATATGCCGTCCAGGTTTAATGGGAGGCTAGCCTTCAGTGTGCGGGTATCCGCCGCCACTCACCCAGAACCTGGGGTAGTTAGGGGAACGCGCGGGGTTCGGGCGCCAGGCGCTTGGCGGGCAGGTCGGGGCTGGGGCTCGCACGGCCCCAGCGCTGTCCTTTGAGGCGCTGTCACCAGTAGGTGACTGAGAGTTAATTAGGAAGTGTTCTCCGGATCAATGGGCCGCACAGCTCATTAGCGATTCTCCCCAACCCTTTGCAGGGCCGGCCGGGCCTCTGCCTCCCACACAGGCCAGGGCCCCCGCGGCCCGGGCTTCGGAGAGCGCCGCTGGGAAGTGGGGAGGGACTAGCAGCGAGGGGTGGCGGAGAGGCGAGTGTGTAACTTCGCCGGGCTGCGCTTTGCGTGCAGCGCCGCGAGGCCCGCGCAGCCCGCTCTTTCTTCCTGCTCTCGGTCGCCTCGACTGTGTCTTTAACTCGCTCCTGCTCGCGTCGCTGCCTGGCTGCTCCTCCCCGCCTCCCTCGCCTATCTCTTGTTCTCTAAGCACGACGCCTGTGCTCCCCGCCCAGTTTGGGATTAGACAAGATAAAAATAGGACTGCCCAGCGCGCAGAGCTGTGACTGCCCCGGCAGCCGGGCTGGCGGGAGCGCCGGGGGCCGGGGCCAGGGCCGGCGAGAACCCGCGGTGCGCTCGGGGCGGCCCGCGCGGGTAGGCTCCCACCCCCACCCCGCAGGCGCGGTCACGCTCCTCGGGTTCTGCCCGCCGGGAACCGTGCGAGCAGGGGGACCTGGGCAGGGTCTCCGCGCTCTCGCGGGTGTTGTTGGTGTGCCTGTGATAGATCGGTCTAGACAGGCATGCAGGCTCCCTCCCGGCTGAAGGACGGGAAAGGGGGGGGGGGGCGGGCCGCGGAGGCGGCGGCAGACTCCCGTGAGCAGCGAGTGAGCGAGCAAGCCTGCGGGCTCTGCGAGCTGGGTGGAGGGAAGGCTGTGAGGATTTCTCTTAACCCTTTAAAGGCAACGGAGTGTAATGGGGGTGTGGGGGTAAAGATCCTAGTAGAAATTCCTGGAAGCAGAGTAGCACCCCCGGGGGGGGAGAGGGGGCGGGGCGGGAGTCTGGGCCTAGGGTTTTCCTTTCTCTTCTGTGCACGCACGCTCACATCCTGGTGCATTGGACTCGATTCTTGGACGAACCACACGTAGCTGCTGGATGATCTAATTTGACCCAGGACTTCTCAGTGGGAATGAGGTGTGAACACACATAGCGGGCACCCTCACTTAAGGAACTGAGTTTGGGAAATGCAGATATAGACCTCAGCGTTTCCCAGAGAGACTTCATGCAGGCATCCAGTAATAGGAAGGTCGGCCCTGAGCTGTAGTGGGGTGGGGCCTCTGACCAAGACTGCTGCAGACCTGAGACCTGAGGCTGAAATGTCAGGCCCCGTGTGTCCAGGTATGCGTTGGACACAGCATAGAGGTCCTTGGGTTGTCTGTATAAACAGATGCACCCTTAACCATGAACTTGTGGGTAGTTAGGATCAGATATGTGCAAGGAGACAGCCTCTGAACAGGAGTTGGATAGCGGTGTGTACAAGATCGATCATTCATATACACATACATGGGGTCGATATTGAATCCATCTGAAGATGTAACATAACTTTGCAGACAGTGGTCTAGTTCTTTCTAGAGGTTGAAATTGGTGGGTGGGTTACCCTGTGTATAAATGAATCATTAGTTAGCACACCTCTGCCTCCTTCCCCACCCTCTTCCTTGTAGGGTTTGTGGTCCAGGGGATCCCCTAGTTCCATTTAAACTGCAAACCCATATTGGTGTAAGCCTGGGAATGGGCCACATTACTGGCAAAGCAAGAATTGTACGTAGTGGGGAGGTGTAGGAGCTAGACAGGAATGCTCAGATTAAGATGTGCGCCTGGATGACAAGTGCTGAGACAAATCAAGACACTTGGGCTCCGATGCCCACATGGAACAAGAGATACAGAAGAGATAAAGAACTGGCCGAGAGGAATGTAAACACGGGTATGCAAATACAGACACCTATAGTGATATCCTAAGAGAAAATCCCAGACTCTGTTGAGCTGGAAACTGGGGCAGAATTTCTGTCAGTGCGTTCCAGAGACAAAAGCCCATTTAAAGGTGTGAAGAGGGTCACTTGGAAACACAAAAAGCATTCATATGCATACATCCGTGCTTAGATACACAGGCTGAATGACAAAAACGCCTCACTGCCTGACTGTGGACTTTCCTGGCGGGCAGGAGCTCCGTGGGCACCCAAGTGTGGGCCGCACCACCGCCTTCCTGCACTCATTCACAGGGAAATCGCGAGTCGTTTGGCTGGAAGGAAACTGAGGGCAAAGTGGCCTAGCTTTAGGGTGGATGGCCCTCACTTACTACTATCACTTTTGGTTATAGTTTCTTCGCTTCTGGAGCAGGGGAGAGGGCGTGTGTTGAGCAGGTAGGAGGATTTCTAAGAGGTTTTGTGTTCTTGACCTTGAGTGGATGGAAGGTGGAGGAAAAAAGAGGAGTAGCTTTCAGCTCTGGGTCAGGAGGAATGGGTGGTGGCACTGCTCTGAAGTCCTGTCTGCTAATGTGGCTCTCAGCCTGGTAGACTGATAAAGATAGAACCGAAAGAAGTGCGAAGTTCGGCCTCCGGGAGGAATAAAGGGGAGGTAGGCTTTCATATTGGCATGCTTTAGGTGTTTTTTTTTTTTTTTCCCCTCTCCTGGAGGAGACCTTGCGGGGACGGCCTGTGTAAGGGTGGATTAGCAGGCGCCTGTGTGACCCCAGACGCGCACGTAAACTAGGCTAGGGTTTGGTTTGCCCGCGGCGTCGATTTGCCGCGGTCCCTCTTTGTCTGAGCCCAGCCGGGAATTCCAGCTTTTATTGGGAAGACCGCACTCGGGTGGAGCCCGCGCCGGGTCGGGCGGGGCAGGGCTGGGCCGCGGGCTGGGCGGGAGGCTTGCAGGCCGCAGTGCCTCCCGAACTCCAGGACGGCCTTCTGGAGCGCCCGGCAGCCCTGACAATGCCACCTAGGCGGTTTCCTCGAGGGCGCGGGGCGCGGCGAGGCGGGGTGGGGGACCTCGAGGGTCCACTTCGGCCGGCGAGCCCCACCCCTTCCCCCCTGGCCCCACCCCTCCCCCGCCCGCCCGGGGCCGAAAGGAACTCTGAAGGCCCTTTGTTAGGCCCCAGGGTCACACCCGTGCCCTGGGGGCCGCAGAGGGGCGGGAGAGTGGTGCTCTCGGCGAGAAAGGACCTTATCCTTGCTTGGAGGCCTCGGCCGCCCGCTCACACGGTTCGGGGAGGGGAGGCCGAGGCCGGCCACGGCCCGCCCCAGCTGCTTTGCCAGTGTGTACGGCCCGCGGGATTCCGTCTGTTTGCAAAAGCTGGTTGCGCTGCTGGGGCCTAGGTGGCGGCGGCGCCGTTGAGAGGCTGCCGGGGCAGGAGTAGATGGCCTCCTCAGGCAACCCCGATGGTAGCCAAGCCGCTTTCGTCTGGAGCACTTGGCCCGAGACTTCCCCCGACCACCAGCCCGGCCCGACGGCTTTTGCTGGTTGTCTACAACGTGTTCCTCCGGAAGGGGTATCTGACTTTGTGTTGGATGGGGATTAATGAACGATGCTTTTCCGCGATATTTCTGTAGAAGGCCCCCTTTCCCAGCACAAGCTCATCTGTGCCGGTCTCCAGCCGAGGGTCTCGGAAATGGGGGGTCCCTCACTTGGTTGTTTTTTTAGAGCCATGTGTCCCCAAGCCAACCGTTGCCCCTCCGCACCCACGGGCTCGGCTCCCTGTGATTAGACTAGCGGGGAAGTCCGCTAGAAGATCCTGACAGCATAAAATATAATTTGTGATCTAAAAGACAGTTTCCAGTATAATCTCATTATGCACCACAGACTCCCGGTGTTATTTTGTGGAAGGCGGACAATGATCAATTTACATTGACCCGGGGCTGGGCGAGCTTTTAGATGGTAATTGCCATATTGATTTGCATGCAAAAAGGAGACCTGCTAAAATTAAAGACCGGAAGCTAAATTAAACTAAATTTATTGTCTAGGTGCAAACCAGAGAAACTACTGGGGGGAGGGGGTGAGTCTGGTTGGGGTGCCGGGAGGGAGCAGGTGAAAGTCGCAAAGAGCTCCCAGAGGTCACAGATTTGGGAGCGATCTTTGCCCTTACGATTTCATAATGTGAGGAGGGGGACTTGTTTAGGGTATGGGGACCCAGCGGGGAAAAGTTATAAACAGGCACCATTGCATTGAAGGCACTGGGGTCTTTTAATGCCAACAGTAAATGGCAAGGGGAGGAGAGGTTTATAGGGTTATGGGGGGTCTTCCTGCACCATTTCCGGCAAGCCCCCATTTCTATTGTTCTACCCGAGCGCTGGCTGTCGTGCCAGGGACACCCAAAACTCTTGCAACTGGAGAGTTTAAAAAACAACAACAACAACAAACCCACAGGCCTGCCCTCCCCACTCCCTCCCCTCCCCTCCCCCCTGCAGAAGTTTTTTCCGAGAGCGCGCGGGTGTGGGGCGCACTGCCCGCGCAGCGTCCAGGCCCGGACCGTTGGAGGCTGCGGGAGTTCCTCCCCGGTCGCAGCGGTCGCAGTAGTCCCAGGCTCTACCGGATGCCGATCGCTGCGGGAAGCCGCCCGCTCCAGGTGGTTCTAGGTGTGGGGGGGAAGGCGTCGGTGGTGCCGGGGCGGGGGTCGCCTTCCCGGGGGTTGGACGGACCTGCACCGAGTTAGGGGGCCGGGACAGGGCGGAGGCTGGAAACCCTGCCCCAATCGCCAACGCCGAAAAGTTTAAAAAAGAGAGAGAGAGAGAGAAAGCCACTGGCAGGGAGCCAGGGGCCCCCGGGCGGCGGGGGCGTGTTCGGCTGGCTAGCGGGGTGAGGACCCGGCGCCGCCATTGCCTCGATCCCTCCCGCTGCCGAGGCCCTTGCCCGCCCAGTCGCCCCTGGAGCCATTTCGCACATCCGGAGCCTCGGCCTCTTGGAGGAGAAACCGGTCCGGGGTCGGGAAGTCCGCAGGGGCAGCCGGCTGTCCGGTGCCCCTGTCCTTCCCGGTCGCCCCGAAGCGGAGCAGGAGATGGCCCTCGGCCTTAGAGGCTGTGGAGCCTGTGTCGTCGGGTGTGGGGAGTTCCCGGAGCATCTGAAAGCCTGGAGCAGATCTGGAAATTGGGGAAGGGGTGGGGTGGGGATGTTAGGCTCCCACCCCCGCTTCTGGGATGAGAAGTTGGGAAAATGAAAGATCAACCAGTCCCCAGCTTGTCCGCGGGCTTGGGCTTTTTGTGGGGACCCGCCCCCCCCCCCGGGGGGGGGGGGGGGGGGGGGGGGAAGTCCAGTAGGGCTCCGCCTCTTGCAAGCCACTTCCCTTTTAATTTCCTCCCCCATCCCACTTTGGTCCCTGAGGTTTTACCTTAAAACCCTGGGTAAGGTAGGTGTAGGCACTGTTTCCAAAGGGCTGTTGCTCTATCTAGATAATGTGATTTATTGCTTTATGTGGCAACTATGGTGGCGGGCCCAGTTCTAGTACCAGGAGTCAGCGCTTTTTTTGCAGAGATCTGGGAGGAGCGACCCCCCCTACCCCCTGCCTATTCTGGGCTCCTCCAGTGTAGGGAGGTGTGGGGGGAGTCGGGAAATTGGGAAAGACTTCAACTGGGCCAAGAGATTCCTGGGTGTAGGAGAAACTGGGTTCCAGTCTCCTTGTGGCCTGAGTCGCAAAGGTGTTAAACGCTTTCCCCCTGCACTCGAGTACAAGGGCCAAGGAAGCTTTCCGAAGTTCTTGGGGATTTCAGATGGTACAATTAAACCAATAATTGGCTCCTCTCCGCAACTCCAGGACTGAGTTTGACCGTGGCCCATTTTTACTAGCTGTGTGACCTTGGGGGCAAGTTATTTATGGCCTCTGAGCCTCAGTAAGTTTCTTCATTTGTAAGACTGGGAATAATTATCCACCTTTAGGATCAAAGAAGACTGCCTGGCACATAGTAGGCCCTGAGGATTAGGGATTGCTTTTCCCTGCTGCCCCTGCACGCCCCAGAGACCTGCTCAAGCCAGTGTCCAGGGACCAAGGATGCAGGTTTAAATTCCCCTCCCAAGGATATTCCTCTGGCCTGCCTCCGTGGGTTCCTCTTTTGTTGCAGTTCTTTGCCCCTAAGTGGGATCATTATATGGTTAGGAATTGATTCCAGAACCCGGTATCTAGGTGCTCTTTGGCAAGCCTTCCCGTCCTTCTCTTTCACAGGAGAGAGAACAGCCAGCCAGTGGCTGGAGGGGAGAGACCTGGTTGGAAGAGGGGAGGGGGTGGCCTGCTGCAGAGGCCAGAGGTGCTGTGGTTTGTTTGATAGGGATTAAGTCCGGATGTTACGAGGTCTCAGTGTGGTTTTCAATAAAGTCTGCCAGGGTTTGCTTCTTTTTTTTTTTTTTTTTTTTTTATATATATATATATCGATATGTATTTTAAAAAATTACCAGCATGAGAAGAAAACCAGACCTGTATGGATCCAGGCCGGTAGTAAGCTACTGTGATCAGGTTTCCTACTCGACTCCCAGAGGGGAAGTCAGCGTTTGATTGAAGCTACACTTGGTTCTTGACTCTCAGGGGATGCTTGCTCTGAAACAGGAGCCCTCCCTTTCTCTCCTCCTCCCCCCCCTCCTCCCTCTTTTTCCCTTCTTCCCCTAAAAGCCTTTGTGCTGAAAGAGCTTCAGTAGGCACGAATCCCTGGTCCCTCTCTAAAGAATGCCTTCCAGCCTTTGCTGACATTGTTTTGTGAACAGTGGGTTTTACCAGGCCAGCAGTTTCCCCCCCGCATCTCAGCTCACTATTTTAGAGGTAGAGTGTGGCCAGGGTGCGCGTCACAGCCATGATTTCCACACTGGGTAGCCAGGGCCATGCCTGTAATCTGAAGACACCTTAACCTTTGCCCTGGATGCCCCCCAGAAGGGGTGAAGGTAGGGAGAGCAGGGACAGGGGGTTGCTGTTGAGAGTGTTTGTTTTCTCCCGCAGCAGGGGCAGAGGGGCGAGTCAGAGTGTAGGGACGGTCCAGCTTTGGGTCTGATTTAAAACTTGGTCTAATTGGAGAAGCTCTTAGGCACTTAACAGTTCTGTACAAATGCAAACTTGAAATAGCTCTAGGCCTACGTCATTTAGGACAGAATAAATGAAGTACAGAAATGTCCAAACTATGTAAATCCTGGAGTTGTCTGCCCTCCCATAAACACATGACAAGTGCCAAGGCATTTCCAGTCAAAACACCCGTGGAACCAGCAGCCTCCATCCTTTGTATTTATTATTTTATTAACAGCATTTTACACAGCATTTAACAAGCACGGCCTGCCTGCTTTGCACCAAGGCTGAGAGCCGACCAAAGGGTGGAAAGCGGATGGATGGGGGGGGGGGGGAGGAGTGGTCTCTAAGAGAGACGTCCAGCTGGAGAAATCTCTTCAGATGGGTAAGGGAAAGTGGCTTTGGGGGGTTGTTTCCACTGGCCTTAAAGAAAAGACAACAAAAGTAATGCTGTGCAGGGGAAACCCCCCCCCTCCCCTTCTCAGGAGGAAAGTTGCGCAGATGTGGCTATGTCTGGTCTCTGCTTGAATTCCAGAAGGTGAAACAGTATCATTTCATGATACTCTGCCCATCAGTTACTGGTGATTTTCAAAGAATAAGTATTTGTCTGGTATCGTTAGTCTATATCCTGGTGGAAAGTTTATAACGAAAAGTAATGCCTTTCTTAAGTCATAAAATGAGCCTTGTATGATTATTTAATTAAAATCTATTTAAGGACCGATTAGGCGTGTAATTTGCGCTAATAATGACGATTATGGAAATGTTCGACTTAACCAAAAATCATAAAGGAGACATTTTGATCAGTGGGGCGGCCAGTAAGTATTCAGGGAGTTGGACAATTTTCGAAGCACGGGAGGCAGTGGGGCCGCGCGGGCCGCGGGAAGTGCAGAGGCCCGGAGAACTCGCAGGCCTCCCTGCCCCGACCCCAAGCCCGGCCCGGGGGCAGGCCAGCCCACGCTTTGCTGAGCACAGAAACCGACCCTGGGAGCCTGAACAACCTTTATTCCCAGCTGAGGAAGTGGGGGAGGGGCGCCTCCCCAAGCCACCGGGAGGGAGGAGAAAACTCTGGGAGAGGGCTGATAAACCACACAGAAATCCCTGCGAAATGGCTGTGCTCTTTTTGCTTTCACAATCAGCGGCGACAAACGCACGCTGCCTTGGCCAGCCTTGGCTGGAGCCTGGCGGGGTGGGGGAAGAGGGGGGTCCCTTGTTCCGGAGAAACCTGCCAGCTGCTGGGCTTGGTGCGAAGGCAGCGGAGGCAGACACAATGCTGCTGTTGTTGGTTTGATCTCTAACTGTGGATTGTTAGTCTGGCTTTAACTATGTGGTAAGGGGGGAATGTGAAGGCTGTTTACAGCGAGTGCAAATAATGTGACAGCTGTTGGTGCACGAGCAGCGCTGCGCCTCCTCGGCACTTACACAAAGCGTGCACTATGCAGGCCCGCGGAGAGCCGCAGAGGTGGCCGCCGCTCTCCGGCCGGCCGGAGCGTCCTCGGGTGCGAGCGAGACTCAGCAGCACCGTGCGCTGCCGCCCCTCCCCGCCGCGGGTCCCCGACACACACCTTTGGGGCTCCCGGAATTGGGATGGAGGTGCGGGATGTGTGTGTGTTGCGATTTAGGGAGCTTGTCACGCAGAGAAGGCCCACGGGGTCCTGAGTGTCACCCAGTCGGGAGGGGTTTGGCCAGGATCTGTGGACCTGGGTCCTCCTCAGGTGCTTTTGCAGGCAGGGTTTTCAAGATTTGGGAAAGGAACTTTGAATCCTTAAGCAAGCTTGTTGGAAATAATGTATTCACAACTGAAGGCTTTCTGGAAGTTGCAGAGGCTCTGATGGTCCTTGTTCCTGCTCTGAAATGGCTCCGGTACTCAGACAAGTTGGAGAGACAGGCATGTAGGTTCAGGACCCAAAAGGGGGGGGTGTATTGGGGGGCAGGGGTACGGTTTGGCTTTTGATCGCCCACACCCCTTAGCCTTCCCATTTTCTTTCTGTTTTTTAATTTTTTTAATGTTTATTTTTGAGAGAGAGAGAGGAACAGAGTGCGGGTGGGAGAGGGGGAGAGAGAGAGGGAGACCCAGAATCTGAAACAGGCTCCAGGCTCCAAGCTGTCAGCACAGAGCTGGGCGCGGGGCTCGAGCCCACGGACCCGTGAGATCATGACCTCAGCCGAAGTGGGTCCCTTAACCTACTGAGCTACCCAGACATCCTAGCCTTCCCATTTTCAAGAGCACGTTCGCCTTCAGCTGCAGGACGCAACCGTGCGGGTCCTGAGGTGTGCCCACAGCGCCGCCCACTCTGTGACTTAATCAACTAGACGTCTACCAGCCACAGGCCTTCTCTGAGTTCCTGGTCGCTGGCCAGACACTGCGGGGAGGCGGGGAGGCGGGGAGGCGCCGGGGTGGACGGGAGAGCAGTTGGTGGCGGCAGTCATCGCCTTGGCCACTCCTGGAGATGCATGGCTGGCCCAAGCAGGCGGGTTCAGGATGGCCAGAAAGGTGGGCCTGCCTCTGGGCAGTCCTGGGGCAAACTGGGTGTCAGAATCGCTCCCCTCCCCATCCCAAGGTTGGAGCCTTCACAGCCCTGGCCTCTAGGGTTTGGAGGATCATCCAGAGCTGATTTAATTCCATATCTTGTCCTTCTCTGTGACTTTGGTCCCTGAGAGTACAGCCTCCAGGATATCTGCAAATTGAGTTCATTGCCCCCAGCCCCCCAGGGCTACCCTCTCCGAGTTTCAACGTGGACTTCTCTATCCAGTTGGGTTCCCCAGTGGGGAGCTGGGAGATGCTTCTGGAGTGATACATGAACTTCGGTGCCAGTTCTATAAATTGGTCTCTTTTTATGACGTGTGCCATTTTCTGTAGGAATGTTGCTTGCAAAACGAGTTTCGCCTTGGAGGAAAGGCGGAAAGATAAACAAGCCTGTAACGCCAAAACACTGGCAGTCTTTCCCTTCTTCCAGCTCTCTTAAAGCAGCCGGGCTGTATTTCCAGGATTAGACTCGTGCTTGTGAAGAGGGACTCTGGTTGGCTTTTTTTTTTTTTTCCCCAAGCAAATGCAAATTAGAGAAAAATAATTTTCTTTCAACGATATGCAATGTATTAGTCACTTGTTATCGTGCTCGGAGGCAGGCCTCATTTGCGCGTCTGCCAGCTCGCTCACATCTGCTCGGTGCTGTTCGGGGCATTTTAACCTTGGCGGTGTCGTGTCTAGTCCCACGGATCAAGGAGGAGTAATGAAGCTCTGAACAGCTACAAAAATTCATGGGCCCCCATCTCCACCGTAGTTGTTCCACAGCTTTGTTTGGGGTGTTCCGAGTTCCAGGATCGAGTAGCAGGCATGGGGTTTCTTTTGTTCCTTGTAAAGAAAGTGGGCACCCCTCTCCTCCTGACCCTCATCCCCGGCCCTCCCAGAACTCCCAGGCAGCGCACAATCAGCAAGGAACCCGGGTGCAGATCACAGGACCCAATGTATTATGCATCTTTTATGCGTAAAAAGTTCCTTTGTGCTTCCTGTGTACTCATGATAGCTGTTGTTAATAGCCTTATGGTATAGCTTTTTCCTTGGGGTGGGGTGGGGAGCATTAAGTGTGTTTCATTCCTACAAAACCCTGGTAGGGATTGCAGTGCAGTGACACCCCCTCTGGAGTTGTGACATGGCTCGTTTATTCTGGATTTGCCCCCAGGTTGTGCACACTCCCAAGGGGGTGTGGGGTTGGGGGGAGGGGGAAGTAAGGGTGATTAATCGCATCCAACCTAGCTTTCCTGTCCTGGGCGCAGTCCTGTCCAGGGACACCAGCTTCCAAATGGGCCCTCTCTTGCCCACGTGGTGGTGTGTGGCATCACCGTGAAAGAAAGTGAAAGGGACAAGGGGGCAGCGGTGTCAGGGGAGAAGGGGAGTGTCCCACGTTGGTCCAACTGCAGAGCCTGCCCCCCCCCCCCGCCCCGCCCCGCCCCGCCCCACGGCTGTGCCAGGTGGGGGTGGGGGTGGGTGCATGGTGGGGGGCCCACCCCCGGTTTGGCAGCGCCTCTCCCCGTGGATCCTCTGCAGGGGCCTCCCCCTACCCGAACCCCTTCCCACTTCACAGTTGGCTACATTTGGCTTGCATGGGGTCGGGGGGGGGGGGGGCGGAGCATGTCCACGGAGGATAACACGCCAGTCTGCTCCGGAAGGAGCCCAGGACGACGGCCAGGAGAGGGTGTGCGGTGCGCGTTCCCCGGCCGGGCTCGGAGCATCTCCTGGGTTCTGCGTGCGCCCACCCAAAGTTCTTTTTTGTCAGAGGTTCAGCGGCGGGGGCCTCGGGAGGGGGGAAACCCCAGAGGAGCGCGCGGGGCCGCAGGGCCCGAGGGGTTAACCGGGGTCGGGGGGACTGGGGATTGCGGAGGTCGGGCCGCCTCCCGGAGAGAGCCGGAGTTCCTGGAAGGCGGGGCGGGGGCGCGTCGCGAGGGTGTGGGTGTGTGTGCCGTGGTGCGGCCCCACGCGGGGACCTCGGCGGAGGAGCGGCGAGGAGGGGCGGGCGAGCCCGGAGCAGCACGGGTGTGTGTGGTGGGAGAGAAAATCCCTTTGTTGCCGACCGATCGCGCTCGGGGCTGAGGCAGGGGAGGGGGCGCCCTTCCCCCGCTCGCCCTAGCCGCCGCCGCCGAGGGCCAAGTTCACCCCCCGACAGACCCGAGTGGCTCTCTGCTCTGACCCAGGCGCCCCGGGAGGAGGCAGGGAAGGTTCTGGTTGCTCGAAAGGTCAGGGCCGCGCGAGTTTCCCATCCTCGTCGCTCCCTCTCCCCTCCTGCTCCGCAGCTCAGTCTGTTACTAATGCAAAACTTGGGGCGTGGGTGGGGACGCCCCCGGAGGCAATGGCCGTGGCTTGAAGTGTGCCAAGAGACGGCGCCTGGGCAAGCTGGATCGCTCCTCCCCACCCCCCACCCCTCCAACACCCTCGGAGGGCGGGAGGGCAGAACCAGCCACCAACCTCAGACACATCTCTGGAAGCCCTGTCCCGACGCGGGGCGGGGGGCGGGGGGGGGGGGAAGGGGGCTGTCTTGGGGTCCCCCTCTCCCCGCTGCTACCCGCCCCTGGAAAGGGGCCCAGGAGGACCCGCCCCCAACAGTGCACATCCGGGAGAGCTTTTCCCTCACGTCTTCTACCCCCACACAGCCCCCCTCCCCCCATCCTAAAATAGGAACTTCTTCACCCCTCCCTTCCTTGACACCGGGAGAGAAGTGCCGCTGGGCGTGACTCAGTCTGCTCTTGGAGCGGCCCCAGGAAGGGCTCCCGCGGGGTTCGCTTTGGGCTTTGATGAAATCCACACAACTCTGCTGAAGGTCACCCCTCCCTGGCCTGGCCCCCTCTGTGTCCTTGCCTCAGCCTTCCCACTGCCACAGAGAAACTCTGCAGCCATTCTGGGCTTGTTCCACAGTGTGCCTCGTGGAGTCAGATGCTGTTTAATGGGGTTAAACGCCGCCTATACTCGCTATTGCCGGGCAAGACTCAAGTCCACAGTGCAGGTTAATCCTCTGGAAAACACGGTGCCAGATATTTACAGATGAGGGGACCAAGGTTGAAGAGGTTCGGCCACCTGCCCAGGGACACCCTGTGGATGAGGGTGGGAGCTGGGATCCCGGCTGTGGTCACCGCGTTCTTGCATGTTTTGCCCAGAGAACCAGCTATGACGTGAGGGAGGCCCTTTCCCCCCAACAGGTCTCCAGCCCACGCCGCACACCGGCTGGTCTCCCTGCTGCCAGCTCAGCCTCCTGAGCCAGAAGCCCCCCACAAACCTGCCCAGGCCTTCTTGGCCACTGGCCGGAAAACTGCCTGGTGGAGGAGAGGGGTGCCAAGTGAGAGAGACCCTAGGAAGGGGCACCATTCATGCTTGCGTGCCACGTGAGAGTTGGGGTGGTTTGCTGGCGATGCTTTCCATTTTGTCGGTGAACTTGACACGTGGGACGTGCAGACTTGAACCGATCACCGCTTCAAGGGTGGAGGCAGTAAAAGTGGCCTGGTGCCAGGAGGAGCCCGGTGGAGAAAAAAGAGGGGTGCCAGGAGCGATCTGGTGCTGCCTTCCCTCCCCTGGCTCCTCCCAGCCTCTCAGGGTCACTGTTCTTTCTCTTTTCAACCTGCTGTTTGCTGTCTGCCAGGGTAAATCGCCTTTAAAGAAAGACCAGCAGCTCTCACAGCACGAATGGGTCAAATGGTGGAGGTGATGGGTGCCTCTCGGGGGCCTGTGTGCCTCTCCTGTCTGGTCTGAGGCTTGGCAGTGTCCCTTGTCAGGGACGCCAGCTCTTAATTTTGGTCCCTGTGACCCCAGGGACCAAGCCAAGCCTCGTACTCGCACCATCACCCTTGGCTTCCAGAGCATATAACCGCCCTGGTCTGTCCTGGCGTGGGGGAGGGGGAGGTACAAGGTCTCTTGTGCCTCCAGTCACTTCCAGTCCAAGAGCTGGAGGCTATTTCGCAGGGTGTGTGTGTGTGTGTGTGTGTGTGCGCGCGCGCGTTTTGCAAGCCAGGTCTCTCCCCAGAATTGGGTGTGCCGGTGGGCACCCACTCCAATCCAATTCCTGGGTCTTTTCTTTAGAAACCAGCCACTGCTCGGTCTCCCCATCGGACCTTTTCTCTCGGCCCACCTTACCTTCCCCTTCCCTCTCCACCCCTATCCTGCGTCCTCGGCCCCCTTCTCTCCACTCCTGGAAAAAAGGGTTAAACCCCACAGCCAAGGTGTAACTTAGCAGCTCACAGGGAAACAGGTTGGTGCCTGTAAAGTGCTCTTGTGGAGTGACTTCACAGAAGGGGGGTGGGGAGCACACGGAGAAATAGAGCTCTCGCGGCAGCAAAGTGCCTGCTCCTGTTTGTCATCTAAAGCACATTATTTGTCCTCTCCACCGTGGCCCAAGGGTCAGCGAAGTCAGTTTTGAAGCACTTTCTCTCAGAGTTTAAAAAAAAAAAAAAAAAAGACCCCAACTATTTCAACAGCCCCTTCTAGAAGTGGAGCATGGGATGAGCATCGCTGCATCTCCGCCTCTCAGTCTCTTTGTGTTTCTTCCCCCAACGTCCCCTAGGTTCTACCTCCCCAGAGAGGTGGGGGAGGGGGGGTCCCCAGCCTTCAGTCGCCGCAGGGTGGGCGCAACATGGCCTCTGCCTACAATGTTCCTGCTGGGGATTTGGGCTGTCACCTTGGAGAAGGGCCTCCTGCCAGGCAGGGCCCCTGTTCCCTGGCCCTTCCCACTTGGCTCGGTGTTTGGCCAGGAACCCGAAGAGTTAAAAGTCTTTAGCTTGTTGCAATGAAATTATGGCTGGCAGTGGCGCCGCTGTTTGTTCAACAGACCTCCACTTTTAAACAGTTCACAAAAAGTTCATGGGGCAGCTAAAGATTGTGTGTGTGTGTGTGTGTGTGTGTGTGTGTGTGTGTGTAGTCAGCAGGATCCAACAATGTACCTCCCCCTGCCTTGTATCTTCAGTGTTCAGCCTCATCCCTCTGCCCCCCACCCCCAGCACTCCATCTGACCCCGTGCACGCGAAGCCACTTCGTTCTGACGCCCGGTGTCATTTAAGTGTGCGGCGTTAATGTTGAAAGCCCCGCAGGACGAGCCCTGGAGAGGGGCGAACAGCTCTGAAAGCACCCAATGGCCCCAGGTGTCTCTAAATCTCATTCACCTTTCCGATCAGCGCAGGCCTCCCCTTCTCAAGAAAACCCCTTTCAAGGGAAAGGGGTCACTGGCCCTGGGGTGGGGGGGAGACAAAATAGGATGATCTGAGACAGCCGGGCCACCCAGAATGTCTTCCTTTTGTTAGAAGGGGCGGCAGGGGTTAGGGAGGGGACAGTCCCTTGAATGTGCCTTGTGGTCATCCCTGCACTAGGGGCGGACGACCCCCAACATGATCTGTATGTCTGTAAGAAGGGAGACAAGCCCACAAGCCCCGACAGAACCTTCTTTAGGACCCCAGTTTGTCTTTTTGGGGCACCGCAGCTAGCCCATTGGAAACGCCTCTGTCTCGAGAAAGAGACACTTCCTAGGCAAGTCGTGTGCTCGGAATCCCACCAGGCCCGCTACAACTGCAGATTTCTGCCTCCTCCTCCCCTCCTCCTCCTCCTCTTCCTCCTCCTCCTCTTCCTCCTCCCCCTCCAGCCTCATTGTTGAGCTCCAACTCTGAGCCCTGGTGTCTGTGTGTGTGGCTCTTGATTAACAGACGGTGTTCCATGTATAGGGGGCCGACGGGGATACTGGTGGACAAAAGGCCTAGTTAGGACAAAGAAATGCCGAGGGCTAGCCTAGCCCTGGCTCTTGGAGTCTGGTCTCCCAGGTGCCTCCCCCACCTCTACCCTCAGTTACTCTCCAAAAGAGTCCCCGGACCCGGTGCCTCCAGCCCAGCGGACCTGGCAGTCTGCTCCTTGTGCTCAAGTGTAAAAGCGAGCATTTGCATATTTTTCCCTGCTAACAAAGGAAATGTGTCGAGTTAGGGAACATTTGGGCTTTCGGAAACTGTGTGGGTGGGTGTGTGAGGGAGGAGAAAGAAAAGTTCCCCCGACGATCTGCACACCAGTGTTTCCACACTCAGATTTGGGTCCCACGTAAGGATGCCATGGCCCGGCCCGGACAAGGGGGATGACGATGTGTTTGTGAGTGGGGTTGGGGGGGGGGGAGATTGCCGAGGGCCATCGGTCCCAGGCATTAAAGGCTCCCCTACTTATTAACCCAGCATTTAACAGCAGGATATGGGCTGAAGCGCAGTCAAAAGAAACGGCTCAACCTCCAAAGAGCAATTAAAATCCTGCACGAGGATAAATCACGCGCCGTGATAATCCTGTTAATAAAATGCAGCTTGTCCTGACCCTTCACTCATGCAGCAAACTAGAATGTGATGTGGGTGGGGGTGGTGGGCAGAGAAGGTAAGGCACGGCGGGGAGAGGTGCTCTCCCCTCCGCTGCCTGGGCAGCCTCCCCCTCCCCGTGGGTGGAAAATGGGTGCCTTTTGCCCGCTCCCAGCGTGCCAGTGGCTCGCAGCCCGGCAGCCTGGGCTGCTAAGACTTCTGCACTCGCTAATGATTTCTTGTCCCCAGTGAGCAGGCGTCATTGAATTACTCAACCGCCTCCCTCTGCAGCTCCCAGGCCAAACCACCCGGGTTCGGCGCTTAATCTAATCTAGGGCTGGGTGGGATGGTTCACCAGCCCACCGACTCTTTTTAACCCTCCATCCAGATACTGCACTGCCAAGTGTGTTCCCGAAGGCTGGGAAAGGAGAAGGGAGGCCAGCGGGCAGGCCGAGGCAGCCAGGGGTGGTGGTGATGTGTGCGGCACCTGGACCCCTCCCCGCCCGCCAGGGAGTTGCGTGCGGTCAGCCCGGGACCCTCTGGGTCAGGTGTGCCCCATCCGTCCTGGACGTCCGTAGGACATCGAGTACAACGTGCCCTCCTGAGTCTGTGCTCTGTATGAATTGCTTGGAAAGACAGCCTCTCCGGTTCCTTCTTTGGCTCTTCTTTAGTCAA
>NW_024418991.1:0-1911 GCF_014898765.1 Herpailurus yagouaroundi
GTGAGCTCAGGTCCCATGGTCCAGCCTTGGGAGTGTGGGGAGGGCCCAGCTGTGGGCACCTGCTGTGCAGCCAGAGACAAACCCAAAGCACCCCCTGCTGCCTACTCGACAGAGCTCCGTCTCTCGGGGGAAGTCCTGGCAGTAGTTCAGCCTGAGGGCCTGTTCACTGTCAGTCCAGGACACCCACAGGCCATGCCCCTGCTCTGTCACGAGGCCACTGATGTTCATAACTAGCCTATTCCAGGGAGGACTTGTGAGTTACCAGGAGGACACTTGGGAAGTAGGATGACTGTCCACTCTGAGGAGGCTGCAGGGAGGTGAGAATGCACAAGGCTCAGGAATGAGATCTGAGCAGCTCCTTGTTCAGGGACGAGGGCTGAGATGACTGTGTTCAGTGTCTGAGTGAGGTGGGTGCTCCTGCTTGAGACCAAACACAGCAAGCACTGTTTCTCGATGAGGGGTGAGTTCTCAGAATGTTTCAATATGCACAAATATTCAGACATCAGAGAGCGTGGGGTGTCAGGGGATAGCAGGCCTGACACATTTGGATCTCGCATTTTTGGAAGAACCTGTTTCAGGGCACAGGAGTGTGTCTACATAGGTGTTTCCCAGTTCAGAAGACACGTCCGTTCTTCCTTCCCTCTTATCTATCTTCCTTCCTTTCTTCCTTTTATTCTTTTTTAAAAAATTTGTCCTGTGCTTTTGATGTTGGATAAAAGAAATCAAAATCCACTGCTGTGAAGCTTTTTCCTAATGTTCCACTAAAAGGTCTATCGTTTAGTATTTACATCTCGAATATGCATGTTGACACCCAGTTTTCTCAACATGACTTTTGAAAAGACCATCCTTTCCATAGTGATTGGTCTTAACTGCCAGGTTGAAAATGACTTCAACATATGGGTTTATTCGGCACTTTCGGTGGACTTTCGGTTTTTTGCCTATATGTACGTCTGGCTATATGTGAGAACCATGCTTTTTTTTTTTTTTTTTTTTTTTTTACTTTCTATTGTAGCTTTGTAGTGTGATTGGAAATCAGGAATTGTGAGACGTTCCTCTTTGTTTTTTTTCTTTTTTTCTGAAATAGTTTCAGCTGTTCAGGATCTTTAATTATTTGAATTCTATGTGAATCCTTAGGGTGTATGTTTCTAATCGGTTGTCGGGAACTCACGATGCATTTTTGTGTAGGAAAACAGACAAATGTGTCGTGATGTTCCTGTCCTAATATTTGTACCAAATTACATTTTTGGAATGTCAATAGCAATTTCAGTGACTCTGTAGATTACTTTGGAATGTACTGACACTTTAACCAGACTTTTTGTTTGGTTTTGTTTTGTTTTGCTTAATATGCATGCACCCATTACAAAGACAGAGAGAGGAAAAGTGAGAAATCACCTACCAGAGGGCATGGCCTTGCTGCAATCCCTTCTCTAGTCTTATGTCAGGATTTGGGGTATGCATGCCATATGGCCATCATGGTTTTCATGCAAGCAGGCCTAAGATTTGAACCACAGACTCAGCCGTGTGTGATCCATTGTCTTAACCTCCACACTAGCTGCTGGGTCACCGATTTTTATTCTTGCAATCCGTGAGCATTTGTCTGCCACTGAAAGTAGTCTGATTACCCTGGACCACGCCTTACCCCCCCTCTGGACAATGCCTCCCCCACCCCGACCCTCCCGCAGAGTGCCTTACCCTCCTAGTGGGGGGCGGGGGCTGGGGACCCGTACAGCATTGGGCCGATTTCCCGCTCTGCGCGAACACAGGAACACCTAATGTGAAGGAAAGGCTGTTAGATCTAAAAGGGAAGCTAGACTGCAACAGCCTAATCGTTGGAGACCTCAGCACTCCACTATCCCCTCTGCACAGATCATCTGGACAAGAAATAGGCACTAAAGAGATAAAGGATCTAAA
>NW_024418992.1:0-3069 GCF_014898765.1 Herpailurus yagouaroundi
TGAACGGGGGAGGGGCAGAGAGAGAGGGAGACACGGAATCGGAAACAGGCTCCAGGCTCCGAGCCGTCAGCCCAGAGCCCGACGCGGGGCTCGAACTCCCGGACACGCGAGATCGTGACCTGAGCTGAAGTCGGACGCTCAACCGACTGCGCCACCCAGGCGCCCCTTGAGCATATTTTTTGTATAGAGAGGATACGTAATTTTTATCGAACTCAGATTCTAGAACTGCCTCTCCCAATTAAGAAACATTGTCGTTACTAAAATATACTCCTGAGAATAAGATTTCTCAAAGAAAACCTTATTTTATTCACTTAATCGCTCCTTAAGACCTAGATTTCAGGAAGGCAGTGGGGATATTTTAAAACAAATATCGGGGCACCCGGGGGCTCCCTCCGTTAAGTGTCCGACTTCGGCTCAGGTCATGATCTCACAGTCTTAGGAGTTCGATCCCTGCGTCATCAGGCTCTGGGCTGACAGCTCAGAGCCAGGAGCCTGCTTCACATTCCGCGTCTCCATCGCTCTCTGCCCCTCCCCCACTCACACTCTGTCTCTGTCTCAAAAATAAAATAAAAACATAAAAAAAAATTTTTTTTAAAGCAGAAATCTCACTTGATTCCTTCAAGGAACTTGAAAAAGTTCTCTCTCCTTTCCCAAGTGCTTCCAAGAGCAGGGGTACAAAAAGGACCCCAGATGGAGGGTCAGTGCTAATAAAATTCGCCAGATTGATCGATCGGCTCGAAACACCACCCCTTCCGCTGTGTTCCGAGTGACTTAGCAGTATGCCGCCTTAACTGCCGTGGGGGGAGGCCTCCCTCGGCGGGCACACACCTCTACGACAGCAGTCCCCGCGGTGACCCAGCCCTGGCAGGGGCTGCCCGAGCCTCTGGAAAAGATCAAGTCAGGTACGCGTCAGGCCCGGGTTGAGAGAACTGAGCACATCTCTCTGCCTTAACAGCCTTGCAGCCCACACGCTCTGTGTGCAATGACTGCCGTCCTGGGTGGTCCCGTTGGCACACGCCATTCCAGGCACCGTAACCTCCCAGTAACGCTGCGCGCACCGCCCCCCGTCGCCCCCCGCCCCCCCCCCCCCCCCCACCCCGCACCTGCTTGGAGACCGGGGGTCGGGAACAACGGGGACTCATAAAAAACAAGCAGACAAACAAAAACAAACCCCAGGAATTAAGACGCATACATAAAGTGTTGAGGAAGGCCGTGCCAAGTGGTCTAGGATAGGCAGGCGCTTCTTCCAAAAGCAAAGAAATACCAAAATAGGAGTCTCCGATTAAAATCAAGGTTTTACCCCGAAGGCGCTCCCTGGAGCAAATTCGAGAGACCAAGCAGGCCACCTTGCGTTCAGTGTGGGGCGACGCTCGGCCCGCCAGCTCCCGACACGGCGGGGACATGCCCACTAGATGGCGCCCCAGTCCAGGCAAATAGTCCCCGGTCTTGGCAAAGAGACAGATTTTGGTATTCATGCCAAAGTCCTGGAGGCAAATGAACACAAGCCCTATTGATTCTTCACCTAGATAGTTCAGTTTCTACTAGAAGAATTCCTTCTCTCTGCCACTCCATACTCATTTTTTTTTTAAAACAGGCAGCAAAGAAGAAATACCGATGTTCCCTCATGTATTTAACCATGTTCCTGAAAAGATGTGTGTAAACTCCTTGATCATGTTACACACTTAAGGAAATGGTTTTCAGATTATCGGCAATGACTCCTACCGCTTCAGCTGTGTAGTAGAAAGCGTCCTGGATTGGAGTTGGAAAAGGCAGGTTGGGGACCTGGCTCTTCCCGAGGCGTGACGTTGGCCAGGTCTCGGGGTCTCAGTTTCCTCACCGAGGGTGACAATAATACTCATCTGACTAGCCACAAAAACACAAACGACAATGCAAAACTCTCCTCGATTCGCTGGTGAGGCAGACCAAAACCGGATGGTGACTTCATGAACCGGAAGTGGAATTCATTTAAAAATATTCCAGGGGGGGAAATGGGAATAAATAAGAGGAGGCTAGCAAGGCTTTGAGAATGAGGGAGGGCTTGTGTGCTAAGGCACCTACTTGTTTTGTTTTGTTTTGTTTTGTTTTTAAATGTTTATTTATTTATTTTTGAGAGAGAGAGGAAGACAGAGCATGAGCAGGGGAGGGGCAGAGAGAGAGGGAGACATAATCCAAAGCAGGCTCCAGGCTCTGAGTTGTCAGCACAGAGCCAGACACAGGGCTCGAACTCACAGACCGTGAGATCCTGACCGGAACCGAAGTCGGTTGCTTAGCCAACCGAGCCACCCGGGTGCCCCATAGTGCACCCACTTTTAGGTCTGCTTAAAATGTTCCACAATAAAAGGTTAGAACACTTTCTTCTACTACAAGGCTGATGTAAAGACGGAGGCAGATGTTCTAAGTGCTAAACACTTGTGAATTACTGTTTATCTTTCCTGGGCCGCCATCATCTATGAAGTGGGGGATTTGGACCAGCTTAATGGTGTGATCTTCTCACCCCGTCTAATTTTTATGAATGTCTAATGCCAGCCTGTCTTGTACGTGGTGCACATGTGGGAACAGATGTCTATTCAGTCAGGCCTCAGCTCTCCTAGGAGAAGCCTTCCTTGGCCACACCATCTAAACTCGTCGTCTTAGATTTATTTTCTTCATTGTATTTGTCACTACCAATATTATAGACCTAATGTGCCCCCCCCCCATTTATATGTTGAAGCTCTGATCTCCAACATGACTGTATTTGGAGATAGAGTCTCTAAGGTGAAATGAGACTATCAGGGTGAGGCTCTAATCCAACAGGACTGAAGAGGGACAGACAGCGGGGACAGTCATCTTCCTTGTTTATTTCTGTTTCTCAGCTGACTCCCCATCCAGAATGTAAACGCTGTGGGACAGTGCCTGAGCACAGCACCAATAAACCCCTGCCCCGCGCATCTATGATTGAGTTTTGAAACGCATTGGAGGCGCTCATCCTACACTTATTTATATCGTAGCTCAAAATCCCTTGGTCAGTTAGACTTGCCTCCCTGAGCTGTGAATTTCACAAATGTAGAATAGAGGGTTGTATTTTTTTGA
>NW_024418993.1:0-2361 GCF_014898765.1 Herpailurus yagouaroundi
AAGGCAGTCCTGAGAGGAAAATACATTGCAATCCAGGCCTATCTCAAGAAACAAGAAAAATCCCAAATACAAAATCTAACAGCACACCTAAAGGAAACAGAAGCAGAGCAACAAAGACACCCCAAACCCAGCAGAAGAAGAGATAATAAATATCAGAGGAGAAATAAACAATATAGAATCTAAAAAACTGTAGAGCAGATCAATGAAACCAAGAGTTGGTTTTTTGAAAAAATAAACAAAATTGATAACCCTCTAGCCAGGCTTCTCAAAAAGAAAAGAGAGATGACACAAATAGATAAAATCATGAATGAAAATGGAATTATTACAACCAATCCCTCAGAGATACAAGCAATTATCAGGGAATACTATGAAAAATTATATGCCAACAAACTGGGCAACCTGGAAGAAATGGACATATTCCTAAACACCCACACACTCCCAAAACTCAATCAGGAGGAAATAGAAAGCTTGAACAGACCCATAACCAGTGAAGAAATTGAATCAATTATCAAAAATCTCCCAACAAATAAGAGTCCAGGACCAGATGGCTTTCCAGGAGAGTTCTACCAGACGTTTAAAGCAGAGATAATACCTATCCTTCTCAAGCTATTCCAAAAAATAGAAAGAGAAGGAAAACTTCCAGACTCATTCTATGAAGCCAGCATTACTTTGATTCCCAAACCAGACAGAGACCCAGCAAAACAAGAGAATTACAGGCCAATATCCCTGATGAATATGGATGCAAAAATTCTCAATAAGATAAGAGCAAATCCAATTCAACAGCATACAAAAGGAATTATTCACCATGATCAAGTGGGATTCATTCCTGGGATGCAGACCTGGTTCAACATTCGCAAATCAATCAATGTGACACATGACATTAGTAAAAGAAAAGAAAAGAACCATATGATCCTGTCAATCGATGCAGAAAAGGCATTTGACAAAATACAGCATTCTTTCTTAATGTCTCTTTTTAAACCCTCCAGAAAGTCAGGATAGAAGGAACATACTTAGACATCATAAATGCCATTTATGAAAATCCCACAGCTAATATCATCCTCAATGGGGAAAAACTGAGAGCTTTCCCCCTGAGATCAGGAACACAACAGGGATGTCCACTCTCACCACTGTTGTTTAACATACTGTTGTAAGTGCTAGCATCAGCAATCAGACAACAAAAGGAAATCAAAGGCATCAAAATTGGCAAAGATGAAGTTAAGCTTTCACTTTTTGCAGATGACATGCTATTATACATGGAAAATCCGATAGACTCCACCAAAAGTCTGCTAGAACTGATACATGAATTCAGCAAAGTTGCAAGATACAAAATCAATGTACAGAAATCAGTTGCATTCTTATACACTAATAATGAAGCAACAGAAAGACAAATAAAGAAACTGATCCCATTCACAATTGCACCAAGAATCATAAAATACCTAGGAATAAACGTAACCAAAGATGTAAAAGATCTGTATGCTGAAAACTATAGAAAGCTTATGAAGGAAATTGAAGAAGATATAAAGAAATGGAAAAACATTCCATTCTCATAGATTGGAAGAATAAATATTGGTAAAATGTCAATACTACCCAAAGCTATCTACACATTCAATGCAATCCCAGTCAAAATTGCACCAGTATTCTTCTCAAAGCTAGAACAAGCAATCCTAAAATTTGTATGGAACCACAAAAGACCCCAAATAGCCAAAGTAAGCTACCCAAAGACCAAAGCAGGAGGCATCACAATCCCAGACTTTAGCCTCTACTACAAAGCTGTAATCATCAAGACACCATAGTATTGGCACAAAAACAGACACATAGACCAACGGAATACAATAGAAACCCCAGAACTAGACCCACAAAAGTATAGCCAACTAATCTTTGACAAAGCAGGAAAGAACATCCAATGGAAAAAAGAGAGTCTCTTTAACAAATGGTGCTGGGAGAACTGGACAGCAACATGCAGAAGGTTGAAACTAGACCACTTTCTCACACCATTCACAAAAATAAACTCAAAATGGATAAAGGACCTGAATGTGAGACAGGAAACCATCAAAACCCTAGAGGAGAAAGCAGGAAAAGGCCTCTCTGACCTCAGCCGTAGCAATTTCTTACTTGACACATCCCCAAAGGCAAGGGAATTAAAAGCAAAAATGAACGATTGGGACCTCATGAAGATAAAAGGCTTCTGCACTGCAAGGGAAACAACCAACAAAACTGAAAGGCAACCAACGGAACGGGAAAAGATATTTGCAAATGACATATCAGACAAAGGGCTAGTATCCAAAATCTATGAAGAGCTCACCAAACTCCACACCTGAAAAACAAATAATCCAGTGAAGAAATGGGCAGAAAACATGAATA
>NW_024418994.1:0-1334 GCF_014898765.1 Herpailurus yagouaroundi
GATCACCTAAGGAGAAGCAAGCTAAGCCTGCCCCTCCTGCCCCTGTGCACCTTGCCTACCCACCCCAGCTAAGACGCCAGATCCCCAGCATCACAAGCCTGGCAGTGTGCAAGTAGCCCAGACAGGCCACCCCACCCCACAGTGAATCCCACCCCTAGGAGAGGGGAAGAGAAGGCACGCACCAGTCTGACTGTGGCCCCAGCGGTGGGCTGGGGGCAGACATCAGGTCTGATTGCGGCTTCGCCCACCAACTCCAGTTATACACCACAGCACAGGGGAAGTGCCCTGCAGGTCCTCACCACACCAGGGAATATCCAAAATGACCAAGCGGAAGAATTCCCCTCAGAAGAATCTCCAGGAAATAACAACAGCTAATGAGCTGATCAAAAAGGACTTAAATAATATAACAGAAAGTGAATTTAGAATAATAGTCATAAAATTAATCGCTGGGCTTGAAAACAGTATAGCTGACAGTAGAGAATCTCTTGCTACAGAGATCAAGGGACTAAGGAACAGTCACGAGGAGCTGAAAAACGCTTTAAACAAAATGCATAACAAAATGGAAACCACCACGGCTCGGATTGAAGAGGCAGAGGAGAGAATAGGTGAACTAGAAGATAAAGTTATGGAAAAAGAGGAAGCTGAGAAAAAGAGAGATAAAAAAATCCAGGAGTATGAGGGGAAAATTAGAGAACTAAGTGATACACTAAAAAGACATAATATACGCATAATTGGTATCCCAGAGGAGGAAGAGAGAGGGAAAGGTGCTGAAGGGGTACTTGAAGAAATAATAGCTGAGAACTTCCCTGAACTGGGGAAGGAAAAAGGCATTGAAATCCAAGAGGCACAGAGAACTCCCTTCAGACGTAACTTGAATCGACCTTCGGCACGACATATCATAGTGAAACTGGCAAAATACAAGGATAAAGAGAAAATTCTGAAAGCAGCAAGGGGTAAACGTGCCCTCACATATAAAGGGAGACCTATAAGACTCGTGACTGATCTCTCTTTTGAAACTTGGCAGGCCAGAAAGAGTTGGCACGAGATTTTCAGTTTGCTAGACAGAAAAAATATGCAGCCGAGAATCCTTTATCCAGCAAGTCTGTCATTTAGAATAGAAGGAGAGATAAAGGTCTTCCCACACAAACAAAAACTGAAGGAATTTGTCACCACTAAACCAGCCCTACAAGAGATCCTAAGGGGGACCCTGTGAGACAAAGTACCAGAGACATCACTACAAGCATAAAACATACAGACATCACAATGACTCTAAACCCATATCTTTCTATAATAACACTGAATGTAAATGGATTAAATGCGCCAACCAAAAGACA
>NW_024418995.1:0-2805 GCF_014898765.1 Herpailurus yagouaroundi
AGAACAAGCAATCCTAAAATTCATATGGAACCACAAAAGGCCCCGAATAGCCAAAGTAATTTTGAAGCAGAAGACCAAAGCAGGAGGCATCACAATCCCAGACTTTAGCCTCTACTACAAAGCTGTAATCATCAAGACAGCATGGTATTGGCACAAAAACAGACACATAGACCAATGGAATACAATAGAAACCCCAGAACTAGACCCACAAACGGATGGACAACTAATCTTTGACAAAGCAGGAAGGAATATCCAGTGGAAAAAAGACAGTCTCTTTAACAAATGGTGCTGGTAGAACTGGACAGCAACATGCAGAAGATTGAAACTAGACCACTTTCTCACACCATTCACAAAAATAAACTCAAAATGGATGAAGGACCTGAATGTGAGACAGGAAACCATCCAAACCCTAGAGGAGAAAGCAGGAAAAGACCTCTCTGACCTCAGTCGTAGCAATTTCTTACTGGACGCATGCCCAAAGGCAAGGGAATTAAAAGCAAAAATGAACTATTGGGACCTCATCAAGATCAAAAGCTTCTGCACTGCAAAGGAAACAACCAACAAAACTAAAAGGCAACCAACGGAATGGGAAAAGATATTTCCAAATGACATATCGGACAAAGGGCTAGTATCCAAAATCTATAAAGAGCTCACCAAGCTCCACACCCAAAAAACAAATAATCCAGTGAAGAAACGGGCAGGAAACATGAATAGACATTTCTAAAGAAGACATCCAGATGGCCCACAGGCACGAGAAGATGCTCAACGTCGCTCCTCATCAAGGAAATACAAATCAAAACCACACTCAGATATCACCTCATGCCAGTCAGAGTGGCCAAAATGAACAAATCAGGAGATTATAGATGCTGGCGAGGATGTGGAGAAACAGGAACACTCTTGTACTGTTGGTGGGAATGCAAACTGGTGCAGCCACTCTGGAAAACAGTGTGGAGGTTCCTCAAAAAATTAAAAATAGACCTACCCTATGACCCAACAATAGCACTGCTAGAAATTTACCCAAGAGATACAGGAGTGCTGATGCCTAGTGGCACTTGTACCCCAATGTTTATAGCAGCACTTTCAACAAGCGCCAAATTTTGGAAAGAGCCTAAATGTCCATCAACTGATGAATGGATAAAGAAATTGTGGTTTATATACACAATGGAATACTACATGGCAATGAGAAAGAATGAAATATGGCCTTTTGTAGCAACATGGATGGAACTGGAGAGTGCTATGCTAAGTGAAATAATGCATACAGCGAAAGACAGATATCATATGTTTTCACTCTTATATGGATCCTGAGAAACTTAACAGAAACCCATGGGGGAGGAAAAGGGAAAAAAAAAAGGTTATAGAGGGAGGGAGCCAAAGCATAAGAGACTCTTAAAAACTGAGAACAAACTGAGGGTTGATGGAGGCTGGAGCAAGGGGAGGGTGGGTGATGGGTATTGAGGAGGGCACCTGTTGGCATGAGCACTGGGTGTTGTTGGAAACCAATTTGACAATGAATTGCATATTTAAAAAATAAAATAAATAAAAACATTAAAAATTCTACATTTATGAATTTAATGTGCAATCTCCTAATTTTCCATATAGGATATACATTTTTCTTTCAACTACATGTGGGATTTTCTCAGGACTAAAACATCTAATGTATGCATATACACAAAATATCAAATGAAGAAATCCACTATAACGAAATGAAATCATACTGGTGAACACAGATTACATTTTTTATGGCAGTACTCAAGGTGGGGTGATATTTTCAACTGGGGGGGGGGTTAACAGACACGTACACCACAATTCTTGAAGTTATAGCAACTTGCCTGCGCATCAGAAGATCTGTCTTCTTTCTTACAGGGAGAGAAAGGAGCCTTGAAAGTATGTGTGGTGAATGTAAAACTCAGGCAGGTCTGTGAATCTCTGACTGAGAAAATGAGAAAGAAAGGAAAAAAAAAACAGTGGAAATGTATCGAACAGGGTATCTAAGCATCAATTTTCATAAAGAAAAAATACCATCAGGCTTTTTCTTCTAAAATTGATTCAGGATGTTTGTTTGGTACAGTCTTACCCATACTGAGAAGTGGCCTTGGTATGTTCTTTGACCATGAGCAGTCTGGGAGGGACGCCGTGAATCTGCTTTTAGTAAAACCTGCAATCAATTTAAAAGTATTTCAGATGTTCACGAGTTCATGAGAAATCAGAAAACATGCCAAATCTCAACTGAAAAGGGGATAAGGTAACGAGGATGTTTTTAAGATATTATTGATGAGATTCCCTCCAATAAAGACAAGAGAGGATAACTGTAACAAATTCTGTTGCAGGAATAATATTGAACATTCAAGAAACGGGCAGTTCCCGACACAACATACCTGTCAGGTTTCCAGTTGTTTCCAACGACTACAACATTGTTGGGAAAAAATCCCCACTGAAAGTTCATGAAAGCATGTGCGATGTGGAGGTCACATTGTGTTTTCACCTCTGGTTCTGGTTCCAGCAGGACTCGGAGAGTGGGTCCCAGCTCCTTCTTCTAGAAGGTCCTGAGAGTCAACATTTGGCGTCTTCACTTCCCAACTGAATGCGCCTCCTTTTCCTCCGAATTTGTGTCAGGATTTCTCCCCCGAAACAAGCCTGACCTGGAACAAACCAACCCCAGCTTCTCTGATGTGGGGTCACGGGATCCCCTGAATCCACGGATCCTCCAGGGAAATACCGGCAGGGGAAATGAGGAACAAACCAGGAACAGCCCAGAAAAAGCGAGGGACTGTGCCGCCAACCGACCACCCGCGCTTCCAGGGAAAC
>NW_024418996.1:0-2338 GCF_014898765.1 Herpailurus yagouaroundi
TCCTCCCCGCAGGGTCTGTGGCCTTGAGTCCCAAACCCGGACCCAGACGCCCCTCCCCACCCCCACCCTCCACAGCCCTGGCCGGGGGGGGGGGGGGGGGGGGGCGGCGCGGCCCCCCCCGGCGCCCGCTCCCCTCTCTGCGCGAGGGGGGGTTATGTTATGGGGGGGGGGGGGGGGGGGGGGGGACACAGGGCCCCGGGCGTGGGGGTGACCGCCGGCCGCGTTGCAGGCTCCGCGAGCGGCACCAGGACGTGCTGCGGCAGAAGCTGTACAAGCTGAAGCAGGAGCAGGGTGTGGAGAGCGAGCCTCTGTTCCCCATCCTCAAGCAGGAGCCCCCGTCGCCCGGCCACGGGTAGGTCGCCAGGAGGTCCCCCCTCAGGCCCCGCCCCCCGCGACCTCCCCGCCCGACGCCATCCCTCCCGTCTCGTCTCCCGTCTCGTCTCCTCCGCAGCCCGGAGCCTGAGGACCCCGCCCCGACCCCACCCGGGCCCTCCTCCTCCGAGGGGGGCTCGGGGGAGCCGGAGGCGGAAGGGGCGGCCCCCGCGGAGGGCGAGGCGGACGGGGAGGCTGTGCTCATGGAGGAGGACCTGATCCAGCAGAGCCTGGACGACTACGACGCGGGCAAGTACAGCCCCCGGCTGCTCACGGCCCACGAGCTGCCGCTGGACGCGCACGTGCTGGAGCCCGACGAGGACCAGCAGCGCCTGCAGCTGTCCCGGCAGCAGCTCCAGGTCACAGGTGAGGGCCGTGCGGGGAGGCGCGTCCCCGAGCCCCTGGGGGGGGGGGGGGCGCCCGGGCACTCACACAGGGGGGTCCCCCCCCCCGCCCCCTTCCGGTCTCAGGGTGGGGCGGGGACACAGGCCGTCGGTGCCCCCGCCCAGGGGGACCCGCTGTCGGGGACCAGGTCGGGGCCCGGGAGGGGCGGCTGACGCGCGCCCCGCCCGCAGGGGACGCGAGCGAGAGCGCGGAGGACATCTTCTTCCGGCGGGCCAAGGAGGGCATGGGCCAGGACGAGGCGCAGTTCAGCGTGGAGATGCCGCTGACCGGCAAGGCCTACCTGTGGGCCGACAAGTACCGGCCGCGCAAGCCCCGCTTCTTCAACCGCGTGCACACGGGCTTCGAGTGGAACAAGTACAACCAGACGCACTACGACTTCGACAACCCGCCGCCCAAGATCGTGCAGGGCTACAAGTTCAACATCTTCTACCCCGACCTCATCGACAAGCGCTCCACGCCCGAGTACTTCCTGGAGGCCTGCGCCGACAACAAGGACTTCGCCACCCTGCGCTTCCACGCGGGGCCGCCCTACGAGGACATCGCCTTCAAGATCGTCAACCGCGAGTGGGAGTACTCCCACCGCCACGGCTTCCGCTGCCAGTTCGCCAACGGCATCTTCCAGCTCTGGTTCCACTTCAAGCGCTACCGCTACCGGCGGTGACGGCCGGGGCCCCTCCCGGGCTGGCCGCCACCTCTCCCCGGGCCCTCCCCGCGCCCACGCCCGCCTTCCCCGGGGGAGCGCGCCTGGGAGAGCGGGAGGCAGGCAGGCCAGGCCGGCCCGGGGTCCTCACACGCAGGACGGGTCGGGGGAACTGAGGCCCGAGCCCTGCCCCCACGGCCCCTGCCGTGGGCTGGGGGTGCCAGGCCTTGGGGGGGGCGTGGGGGGCGCGAGTCCAGGGCGGCTGCGGGACCCCCCCCCCCCCCCCCCCCCCACCCCCGGTCCCCCACCGGGCCCCCCCCCGGGCTGGGGGGGGTCAGGCCCCCCCGGCCCCTGTGCGGGCAGCCCGGGGGCCCCCCCCCACCGGCCCGGGGGGCCCCCCCCCCCCCGCCCACGTTGGGACAGCCGTGCTCCTGGAGATCCTCTCCCGGCCACCACGGAGCTGCCTCCGCGTTTCTGCGGGCCTGACAGGTGCGGCCGCCGCTGGGTCACACGCTGCCAGCGGTGGGGGAGGGGGCGCCCCAGGAACGTTTCTTTCAACGTTTTGTTACAGAGACGTCTCCGTGGGAAGGGGGGCCAGCCCCACCTGGGCTCCTCGGCCGGCCCACCCGGACGCCCCGGAAAGATTTTAGGTTGTTTCTCTAAAACGACTTTTTTTAAGGTGTGGGGAAATACCTTATTTTCACTTAATTGGCCTATTCACGGAGTTGCATGTTTTTTTAATAAACACTTTATTTTAGAGTACTTCTAGATTTTCAGAAGCTCTGCAGACCGGCGCCCCCCCACCCCTCAGCCAGCAGTCCTGCCGGTAACGTCCTGGGGAGCCACGGCGGGCGCGTCGCAACCGAGGCACTCAGCACAGCCAGGGAGACCTTTTCTTGGTTAGTTTTTTAGTTTTTAACT
>NW_024418997.1:0-8147 GCF_014898765.1 Herpailurus yagouaroundi
CGAGATCGTGACCTGGCTGAAGTCGGACGCTTAACCGACTGCGCCACCCAGGCGCCCCGCAATTAGATATTTCAGTATTAAGAAAAGACTTATTTCAAATTGCTTCCTTCAGAGAAATATTTTTATTACTTCAAAATTATCTTAGAACTGATGTCCTGGATGTTAAATAAGAGCAACTTTCATCATTCACTAATCATCACATGTCCTTGGTAATCTCTGGTCTTGGTGTGGACTGAATCATGTCTCCCCAAAATTGATACGTTGAAGCCCTAACTCCCAAAGTTACTATTTTTGGAAGTAGCTTTTTTAGGGATGTAATTAAGACCAAATGAGGTCATAAAGGTGGGGCCCTAATCTAATAGGAATTTCGTCCATATAAGAAGAGCTAAACACACCAGAGATCTTTATCTGAGTTCATGAAAACACAGCAAAAGGCAGTTGACTACAAGCAAGGAAGAGAGGTCTAAACCAACCCTCATGCTAATTTGATCTTGGACATGTATCCTCCACAAGTGGGAGAAAATAAATTTCTGCTATTTAAGACAGTCTGTGGTATTTCTAACGGCAGCTAGAGAAGACCAATACAGTGCTGGGGTAAAATCTTCAAGTTCCATCTTGCTACTTTCTCTGTCTCTAAGGAGATGGTTCTCTAGGCTGAGGCATGGGAAATAAGATGCATTTATTACAACATCACTTACCTCAAGGCCTCAGGACAATTGAGGGGGAGAGAGGTAGTAGATTAAAGAGATATTTGTTCAGATAGGAACAGATTTAGATAGAAAGGAGAGAGGCTTAGTTAAGACAACATCCTTTATTCCACCTGTTTCTTAATTTTTCTGGATGATGATTCTGCCAAAAACAAACTCCTGCATATAAAGAAACACCTACAAGATCTGTTAGTGAGGTATGTAGTTTTTCCATCATGGACCTGACCTCAGTTAGGTTTGGTGTCTCTGGCTTCCATGACTGCCCTGTCCTCTTTCTCCTGTATATTGTAGATGCTGTCTCACTTTTTAACCAGTTACTCCTCTCTTCCTTCCTTCCTTCTTTCTTCTTGTAACTGTTCACATTATTCTAATATGCTGTCTTGGGTTTCGTTCTCTTTTTCTCCCACTTTTGTGCTAAGAAAAGTCCATTGCTAGTAAGATTTCCAGTAATATTCTTTTGCTTTATAACTCAAATTTAGAAACCTCTAGTCCTGTACCCTCAAGCTCCATATACATGCATACCCTCTGGATATTCCCAGTTAAATATATTAATAGCGTTATTTGTGTAGTTGACAAAACACCTTTATATATACCACATATGTACCTTTTTTCCTGTTAAAAAAAATGGAATTCGTACCACATGCCTTATAGTATTTATATATCAGATGCTGGCTCTCAAAGAGTTTCATTTTCCAAATCATGAAATAAGTCAGATAAGCAAAGCATATTCAGATGTCAAGTACAGAGATGTTTAAGCAAGTACAAAACTGGTACAAACACTTCTAAAATGGAACTTGTAATGTTACCATTACTTCCAAATGCGTCTTCCTTTCTCAAATGTGTTAATAGCACTGTCGTTTCTTTAATCACCTTGTCCTTAAGTCTAATACCTGGCACTCAATTAGTATTTGTAGAAAGTGCAGTGAAATGGCTAAACAAATGGTTATTATTATTATTTTTTTTTTCTTAAGAGAGACAGCAAGCACAAGCATGGGAGGGGCAGTGGGAAAGCAAATCTCAAACAGGCTTTATGATCAAAGTGGAGCCCAATGCAGGGCTTGATCCCATGACTCTGGGATCATGACCAGAGGTGGAATCAAATCAGATGCTCAACTGACTGAGCCACCCACACACCCTAAATAAATGCTTCTTAAAGTTTATTCTCGCTTTAATGCCTATATGAAATCACTTAAAGTTGTTAACCATTTCCAATTCAGGAAGTTGGAAAGAACCAACAAGAGAATGAACATGAGGAAACATGGATTTTTGTAACCATATTTAACAAGAAATAACTTATTTTTCTTAAAGCCTGTGGGAAATTGTCACAAGTTTGTAAAGGTAAGTTTATTTTCATAGTGATGTTTTAAAAATAATTCCTTGATTTTTACTTTTATACTCTTTCCTATTACAAACTGTAATTACTACCCAGAATAGGAATAATTCTGATAATGTGGTCTCTCATATTATTATTATTGGGCTTTCTACCAATTAAACTTTGATTAAAAAATAAACAATGGCATAAAATATTATAATACATTGCCTCATGGAGTCTTAAAAATTTAGGAAGCAATATGGGTGACTAGTGACAATAACAGAAGGAAGACTAAACATTTCTTAATCAAAATAAATGTTTACTCTGGTCTGGAGACTATTTCTTATTTGATCATCCTTGGAGAATATAAAATGTCAGAGCCATTATTTTTTATTAACTGGATCTGGCATAGGCATAAATAGTAAATTGAACTATCCTTTTTTTTATTTATTTATTTTTTTTGGTGATGGTGGGCATTAAGGAAAATTGGGCTGAAAAAAATATTCAGACTAAAATACAACTCAGGTACTTAAAGCTGGGTGAAGTTAATTTTTAGGGTAACTTTTGTAAAAAAAATCTCAGATAATTTTGGTAAAATATAAATAACCTAGCTTGTCATACAAGCAATAGTTTGTATGTCTGGCTCGTCACAATTTTAATTGTAAATCTCAGGAAATGCAGAATATGACAATTAAGTTAGGAAGTGCTCAATGGATTGCAGAGTAGTAAATTTTATTAAATTTCTTCATAAAATAACATTGACAAATAATCTAATACAGAGCTGCTTGTGTATTACTAGGTATTGCTGAAGGAACAAATAGGCAGCTCTAAGTTCACTCAGAGGATGAGTTCTATGAGTTTGTTCTCACTAATTTACATGTTGTTTTGTGATAAAATTTTAGGTTATTTGGTTCTCTCTACGAGGAAGCAAGACTTTAAAAGAAGCAACATGTTCAATAATAGAACACTGTCATTTCAGCACATCAAATAAGAAAATCAAATATAAATCCATGCATAAAGGCTAATATCTTAAATTTGAATAGAGGAATATTGAGAGGGAACATATGGGAATAAGTTGATATAAGATGCAAGATTTGGGGAAAATATATGTAAATTGTTTTAGATTTCTTTCCTTTCTCGTTAGGCGTCTTGATATTGATGGTGTCAAAGGCGCAAGTATCAACTGTTCTGTATGATATACTAGAAGATAATTATGGCACATCTACTTGTCTACTCATAGGAGTCAGCAATGTCCGACCCCACCTTCACTAATAATAGGTATAATGTGTTATGTCAGATTTAATAATTCAGGTCAGATAATAGATGTTATTATGCTATGGAATTTCTAAAAGTTGAACCAAAAATGGCTATGGGCTGTCTTTAAAATCACCTCATTATATGTCCATGAAATAGGAAAAATCTCTTTGACATGTTTACTGTAGTACTAAACAGCAATAATGCATTGAGTTTTTTCTGAAACTCACCTGTTTAATACTCTGAGGTTGTTTATCACAGTTTTTAGAATGCTATGGCACTTACTTGCTACATGAGCCTAGAGACTGGAAAGAATAAATATAAATCTAAAATAGACTTGCTCATTTGCCATTCACATCAGACTCATTGTTTTCTTAGTATTCAGATGGACATACATATGCTTATGTATATTTTATCAGGGAAAACATATAAGCTATGATTCTGAAATTTGGACCACTACACCAATTACCTAAAACTAAAAACATATTCAAATCTTTAAGTGTCATGAGAATGGCTCTTGAGGATTTCTAGAATAGTAGTTGATAGGTAATCTTTATATTCCAATTTGCCTGAAAATATATTTTTGAAAAATTCACACATTTTTATGTGCTTTGAGCAAAATTTAGTTCTCTTGCTCCTATAAAAGGTGAGAGTTTTAACATTAAAAAAAAATCACTTCTTTTTATTCTCTTTTTTCAATTATGATAAACTTAAAAAAATAATTGTATTTACCTTTTTTTATGGGGGTGGAGGGATGGTCATCTAGATTTCAGTATAATCTTCAGGACTGAAGTTTTATTAATTTAGTTCCAAAGAGGAAAAAAAAAAAGTCTTAAACTCAAACCCTGGAACTTATCAGACCATTTTCTTGATGGCCAACTCTTAGCCGTGCCCAACTCACTTTTTCTAAATCTAAAAAGGTATTTACCATCCTTCTAGGCAGGATATAAAGATTAATTTGTTAAGACTGCAAAGTGCTTTAAGCCTGAAATGCTGTATGAGATAATAGGATAAATATTAATAATATCCTGTTAGAAGTACACAGCCATAGTAAGGTAACTAAGAAAAATAAATTGCAGTGCTTGGTATGAAATTGAAAATCACTAATGGAATGAAAGTTTGTTCATACTGGGAGCAGTGTTGGATCATGTATAATGTAATAGCAGGTCATTTTCAATTGTTTTAATTGCCATGAGCAACAACTGATCTTTACAGCTGTTCCTGACAAGCTCTTGGATGGCCCTAATGATCGTAAAATGGTGCCAAAGACCAGCATTATCCCCTATTGAACATTAAATGGTATCGACCCCTTTACTAAGTCCATCACTCAACAGACTCCTTAAAGTAATTCATGACACAATTAACATTAATTAACTTTACAAAAACCCCTTCAAACTCTGCTGTATTAAGACTTCAGACTTTGAAGAAAGGAAAGAGCAACTAACAAAAAAGTTATGAATCCTCCTCTGAAAGCCATCAATTAGGGTAAGTAAAGATTCCTAAATTTTTATAACCTTCATTTATCACTTGCCACTCTTGATAATTTTATCCTGTGTAAAGATATCTAAAGCCATTCAGTACCAAAAGTACCATTCATCTCTGTACTTCACATCCACTCTACAACTGAGAGTGGCAGCTTCCAAATTCATGTCAGAGTAAACCTGAGTCACAAGTCATTACTGGGTCCTACAGAAATATGAGCAAAATAGCTCTCAGTTATGCAGGAAAATAACCTGGCCTTGTCCTTTTCATCTCCATTTTCAGGGAACTCTTCTACATAAATTGAATCTCTGCTTTAAGTTCCAAGTGATTAACACAAACCTACTCTAGAATATCAACAATAATAATAATCTATTCATAATGTGCATGAATTTTTACATACATTAAACCATCATAGTCTATGAAATAAACATCCCAATAATTTCAAACTTACTAACAATATGTTTGCTTCTATCTCAAGCAATTGCTCAATAGTGATATAACTGGTGCTCAAATCCAGTTCAAATCCTTCTAAACCTGGACATAGACAGTTCTCATTATACGGGTTGCAAAGTTCAATATCCATGGTATGCAAAGCATTGTAATAACATCTGATTGCGGTTGGCTGAAGTATATCACAGAGCACTAATTATTAAAGAGAAAACCTTTTTGCTATGATAGTTGCTTGGCAAGAGCCTGAGGGGATAGCAGACAGAAAGAATGGACATATTTATCTAATGAGTACAGGTTTACTGCCAGGCAGCAGGTAACTCAGAAGTGTCCCTCTAAGAAAGAGGAACAGAGAAAGGATCAGAGAAAATCTTTAGAAACAACCAGAGTAATAAAATGGCAATAATTACTTTCAATTCAAATGAACTAAATGCTCTAATAAAAAGACATGGGGTGACAGAATGGATAAAAAAAGAGACCCATCTACATGCTGCCTATAAGAGACCCATTTTAGACTTAAAAACACCTGCAGATTAAAATGAAAGGAGGAAGAAACATGTATCATGAAAATGGATGTCACAAGAAAGCTGGCGTAGCATTACTTACATTGGACAAAATAAACTTTGAAACAAAGACTGCAATAAGACAAAGAGGGCACTATGTAGTAATAAAGGAGACAATCCAACCAGAAGATTTAACAATTGTACTATTTGTATACCCCATATAGGAGCACCCACATCCATAGAACAGTTAATAAGAAACATTAACACCTCACTTAAACCAATGGACAGATCATCTAAAGAACATCACAAGGAAACAGTAACTTTGAATGACACACTGGAGCAGATGGATTTAACAGATATATCCAAAATATTTCATCTTAAAACAGAATACTTATTTTTTTCAAGTGCAGAGAGAACATTTTCCATAATAGATCACCTATTAGCCAACAAATCTAAAAGAAGATTGAAATCATACAATGCATATTTTCTGACCACAACACCAGATATCAAATACGAGAAAAAATCTGGAAAGCCCACAAATACAGGGAGGTTAAATAACATGCTACTAAATGAAATTTAAAAGTATGAAATGAAAGCACAATGGTCTAAGATCTATGGGATGCAGCCAAAGTGGTTGTAAGAGGGGCGTTTACAGCAATACAGACCTACCTCAAAAAATAAGAAAAATCTCAAATAACCAAACCTTCCCACTAAAGAAGCTAGAAAAAGGAACAAACAAAACCTAAAACCAACAGAAGGAAGGAAATAATAAAGAATAGAGCAGAAATAAATGATACAGAAATTAAAAACAGACAAACAATAAAACAAATCAATGAAACCAGGAGTTGGTTTTATTGATAAACCTGTAGCCAGACTTAAGAGAAAAGACTCAAATAGTATCAAAATGAAAGAGAATAAAACCATGGAAATACAAACAATTACTGTAACCTAACAAATTGTACATCCTAGAAGAAACTGATAAATTCCTGGAAACATGGATACTACACAACTGAAACAGGAAGAAATAGAAAATATTTGACCAGACCAGTAACTAGCAAAAGTATTGAATCAGTAAAAAACAAAAACAAAGCCTCCCCAAAACAAAAGTCCAGGACCGGATGGGTTCACAGGGGTTTTCCACCAAATATTTAAAGAAGAGCTAATACCTATTCTCAAACTGTTCTAGAAAATAGAAAGGGAAGAAAAACTTCCAAAGTCTTTCTATGAGGCATTACCCTGATAACAAAACTAGATGCATACCACTAAAAAAGAGAATTACAGGCCAATATCTCTAATAAAAATTGATGCAAAAGTTCTTAATAAAATACTAGCAAACAGCATTCAATAATATATTAAAAGAATCACTCACCACAATCAAGTGGGATTTATTACTGGGTTGCAAGCATGGTTCACCATGAACAAATCAATGTGATACATCACATCAGTAACAGAAGGGATAAGAAATATGATTGTTTCAACAGAGAAAAAGTATTTGACAAAATTCAACATCCATTCATGATATGGGGAGAGTATACCTCAACATAATAAAAGTTCTCTTTCAAAAACTCACAGTATCATCCATGATGAGGAACAACTGAGAGCTTTTCCCCTAAGGTCAGGAGATCTAAGAAAAGGTTGTCCACTTTCACTACTTTTATTTAACATAGTAATGAAAGTCCTAGCCACAAAAATCAGGCAAGAAAAAAAAGGAAAGTAAATCCAAATTCGGTAAGGAAGAAGTAAAATTTTCACTATTTGCAGATGACATGATACATAAAGAGAAAACCATCAAGACACCACTAGGAAACTGTTAGAATAAATAAATCCAATAATGAAGCAGCAGAAAGAAAAAAAAAAAGAAAACAATCCCATTTTAATTGTAACCAATAGAAGATACCTAGGAATAAACCTAACCAAAGAGGTGAAAGATTTCTACTCTGAAAACTATAAAACATTGAAGAAAGAAATTGAAGACAACACAAAGAAATGGAAAGATTTGCATGCTCATGCGTTTGAAGAATATTGCTAAAATATCTATAGTACCCAAAGCAAACTACAGATTTAATGCAATCACTATCAAAATATCAACAACTAGCACAAAGAATCCTAAAATATGTATGGAACCACAAAAGACCCTGAATAGCCAAAGCAACCGTGAAAAAAATAAAAGCTGCAGGCATCACAATTCTGGACTTCAAGTTATGTTATAAAGTTGTACTAATCAAAACAGTATGATAGTGGTCCAAAAATAGACACACATCAATATAACAGAATAGAAAATCCAGAAATAAATCCATACCTATATGGTCAATTAATCTTCAACAAAGCAGGAAAGAATATCCAATGGGGAAAAAGTCTCTTCAAATGGTGGTGCAAAAACTGGATAGCATCATGCAAAAAAAAAAAAAAAAAAAAAAAAAAAAAAAAAAAAAAAAAAAAAAA
>NW_024418997.1:8157-14627 GCF_014898765.1 Herpailurus yagouaroundi
AAAAAAAAAAAAAAAAAAAAAAAAAAAAAAAAAAAAAAAAAAAAAAAGAGACTGGACTACTTTTTTACATCAGGCACAAAATAAACTCAAAATGCATCAGAGAATTAAATGTGGGACCTGAAACCAGAAAACCATAAAACGCCTGGAAGGGAACACAGGCAGCAACCTTTGACATATGCCATAGCAACATTTTTCTAGATAGGTTTCCTGAGGCAAAGGAAAGAAAATCAAAAATAAACTACTGGTTCTAAAAATAAAAAGCTTCTGCATAGCGAAGGAAACAATCAACAAAACTAAAAAGGCAACATATGGAATGGAAGAAGATATTTGCAAATGACCTTATAAAGGATTAGCATCCAAAACATATAAAGAACTTATTTAACTCAACACTCAAATAATCCAATTAAAAAATGGGCAGAAGACATGAACAGACATTTCTCCAAAGAAGATATCCAAATGGCCAAGAGACATACAATGAGTGATGTTGAGCAACTTATCACAGAGTGCAAATCAAAACCACCATGAGATATCCACTCACACATGTCAGAATAGCTGAAATCAACAAAAGAAACAACAGATATTGGTGGGGATGCAGAGAAAGGAGAAGCCTCTTACACTGTTGGTGAGAATGCAAACTGGGGCAGACAATGTGGCAGACAGTGTGGAGGTTCCTCAAAAAGTTAAAAGTAGAACTACCTTATGGTACAGCAGTCACACTACTGTGTACTTACCCCCTAGAAATATAAGAATACTCATTCAAAGGGAAACATGCACCCTGATGTTTATAGCAACTTTATTTACATAGCAACTTTACATAGCAACTTTATATAACTAAGATATGAAACTAGCTCATGTGTCCACACACACGGATGTTATTCAGCCATAAAAAGAATGAAATCTTACCATTTTTATTATGGATGGAGCTAAAGAGTATAATGCTGAATGAAGTAAGTTAGAGAAAGACAAATGCGATATGATTTCATTCATATGTGGAATTTAAGAAACAAATGAGAAAACAGAAAAAGCAATAAGAGAAAACAAGAAATACTCTTCATTATAGAAAACTGAGGATTACCAGAGGGGAGGTACTAGATGGGGATTAAGCAGTGCTCTTGTCATGATGAGTAGGGTGATATATGCAATTCTTGAATCACTATGTTGTACACCAGAAATTAATATAATACTGTATGTTAACTATACTGGAATTAATACGAAAACTTAAAAAAATCTCTCTCTTAGTGTCCCTAGGTATTCCTCTTAGATTTGACATGAGATAGCAGCTTATCATATTGTATATTCTAGTCATGAGCTACCAAGACTTTATAACAAACTTTGCTTTTGTAGTACTCAACAGTATTTCTGTGGTGCTTTGCTCACAATTTTGGATTCTAGATCCTTACTTATTTAGTATCTTTCAATAGGATTATTTAAGAACAAACTTCCTTCTTTCATTTTTTGAGATTGGTATTAAGTCCATGGTCATTTTATTCTTTGAAGGCTACTCAAGATTTAAAATGTATTTCTAAATGTCATTCATAGAAATTGCTTATCTATTTTAAGATTGTTGTTCTCTAAGTAATTTTAGATTCTCTGTTGTAGCAAAATTTCTCTATAAACTCTAAATGTAGTATATGAACAGCTCCAAAGGATTATTCCAATTGTCACAGAAAAGAGTAAAATAAAATCCTTAGAAATAAAAATAGAAACTAAAATATGCATCAGATATTCCAATAAAGATATAGCAAGCTTTAAAAAATATTTCTGGAGAGAGGGAAGATGGCGGCGTAGGAGGACGCTGGGCTCACCGCGGGTCCTGCTAATCACTTAGATTCCACCTACACCTGCCTAAATAACCCAGAAAACCACCAGAGGATTAGCAGAACGGAGTCGCCGGAGCCAAGCGCAGACGAGAGGCCCACGGAAGAGGGTAGGAAGGGCGGCGAGGCGGTGCGCGCTCCACGGACTGGCGGGAGGGAGCTGGGGTGGAGGGGCGGCTCGCCTGCCAAGCAGAGCCCCCGAGTCTGGCTTGCAAAAAGCGGAGGGGCCTGACGGACTGTGTTCCAACAGCAAGCGCGACTTAGCGTCTGGGAGGTCATAAATTAACAGCTCTGCTCAGAAAGCGGGAAGGCTGGAGGACAAAGGGAAGGAGAGCTGCTGAGCCCCTGGACGACAGAGCTCAGTTTGGTGGGGAACAAAGGCATTCGCCAGCGCCATCTCCCCCGCCCATCCCCCAGCCAAAATCCCAAAGAGAACCAGTTCCTGCCAGGGAACTTGCTCCCTCCGCGCAAACACCCAACTCTGCGCTTCTGCGGAGCCAAACCTCTGGCAGCGGATCTGACTCCCTGCTGCTGCCACAGGGCCCCTCCTGAAGTGGATCACCTAAGGAGAAGCAAGCTAAGCCTGCCCCTCCTGCCCCCGTGCACCTTGCCTACCCACCCCAGCTAAGACGCCAGATCCCCAGCATCACAAGCCTGGAAGTGTGTAAGAAGCCCAGACAGGCCACCCCACCCCACAGTGAATCCCGCCCCTAGGAGAGGGGAAGAGAAGGCACACACCAGTCTGACTGTGGCCCCAGCGGTGGGCTGGGGGCAGACATCAGGTCTGACTGTGGCTCCGCCCACCAACTCCAGTTATACACCACAGCACAGGGGAAGTGCCCTGCAGGTCCTCACCATGCCAGGGACTATCCAAAATGACCAAGCGGAAGAATTCCCCTCAGAAGAATCTCCAGGAAATAACAACAGCTAATGAACTGATCAAAAAGGATTTAAATAATATAACAGAAAGTGAATTTAGAATAATAGTCATAAAATTAATCGCTGGGCTTGAAAACAGTATAGCTGACAGCAGAGAATCTCTTGCTACAGAGATCAAGGGACTAAGGAACAGTCACGAGGAGCTGAAAAACGCTTTAAATGAAATGCATAACAAAATGGAAACCACCACGGCTCGGATTGAAGAGGCAGAGGAGAGAATAGGTGAACTAGAAGATAAAGTTATGGAAAAAGAGGAAGATGAGAAAAAGAGAGAGAAAAAATCCAGGAGTATGAGGGGAAAATTAGAGAACTAAGTGATACAATAAAAAGAAATAATATACGCATCATTGGTATCCCAGAGGAGGAAGAGAGAGGGAAAGGTGCTGAAGGGGTACTTGAAGAAATAATAGCTGAGAACTTCCCTGAACTGGGGAAGGAAACAGGCATTGAAATCCAAGAGGCACAGAGAACTCCCTTCAGACGTCACTTGAATCGATCTTCTGCACGACACATCATAGTGAAACTGGCAAAATACAAGGATAAAGAGAAAATTCTGAAAGCAGCAAGGGGTAAACGTGCCCTCACATATAAAGGGAGACCTATAAGACTCGTGACTGATCTCTCTTTTGAAACTTGGCAGGCCAGAAAGAATTGGCACGAGATTTTCAGTGTGCTAGACAGAAAAAACATGCAGCCGAGAATCCTTTATCCAGCAAGTCTGTCATTTAGAATAGAAGGAGAGATAAAGGTCTTCCCAAACAAACAAAAACTGAAGGAATTTGTCACCACTAAACCAGCCCTCCAAGAGATCCTAAGGGGGACCCTGTGAGACAAAGTACCAGAGACATCACTACAAGCATAAAACATACAGACATCACAATGACTCTAAACCCATACCTTTCTAGAATAACACTGAATGTAAATGGATTAAATGCACCAACCAAAAGACATAGGGTATCAGAATGGATAAAAAAACAAGACCCATCTATTTGCTGTCTACAAGAGACTCATTTTAGACCTGAGGACACCTTTAGATTGAGAGTGAGGGGATGGAGAACTATTTATCATGCTACTGGAAGCCAAAAGAAAGCTGGAGTAGCCATACTTATATCAGACAAACTAGACTTTAAATTAAAGACTGTAACAAGAGATGAAGAAGGACATTATATAATAGCAACAGGGTCTATCCATCAGGAAGAGCTAACAATTATAAATGTCTATGCGTCGAATACCGGAGCACCCAAATATATAAAACAATTACTGATAAACATAAGGAACCTTATTGATAAGAATGTGGTAATTGCAGGGGACTTTAACACCCCACTTACAGAAATGGATAGATCATCTAGACACACGGTCAATAAAGAAACAAGGGCCCTGAATGAGACATTGGATCAGATGGACTTGACAAATATATTTAGAACTCTGCATCCCAAAGCAACAGAATATACTTTCTTCTCGAGTGCACATGGAACATTCTCCAAGATAGATCATATACTGGGTCACAAAACAGCCCTTCATAAGTTGACAAGAATTGAAATCATACCATGCATACTTTCAGACCACAATGCTATGAAGCTTGAAATCAACCACAGAAAAAAGTCTGGAAAACCTCCAAAAGCATGGAGGTTAAAGAACACCCTACTAACGAATGAGTGGGTCAACCAGGCAATTCGAGAAGAAATTAAAAAATATATGGAAACAAACGAAAATGAAAATACAACAATCCAAACGCTTTGGGACGCAGCGAAGGCAGTCCTGAGAGGAAAATACATTGCAATCCAGGCCTATCTCAAGAAACAAGAAAAATCCCAAATACAAAATCTAACAGCACACCTAAAGGAAATAGAAGCAGAACAGCAAAGGCAGCCTAAACCCAGCAGAAGAAGAGAAATAATAAAGATCAGAGCAGAAATAAACAATATAGAATCTAAAAAAACTGTAGAGCAGATCAGCGAAACCAAGAGTTGGTTTTTTGAAAAAATAAACAAAATTGACAAACCTCTAGCCAGGCTTCTCAAAAAGAAACAGGAGATGACCCAAATAGATAAAATCATGAATGAAAATGGAATGATTACAACCAATCCCTCAGAGATACCAACAATTATCAGGGAATACTATGAAAAATTATATGGCAACAAATTGGACAACCTAGAAGAAATGGACAAATTCCTGAACACCCACACTCTTCCAAAACTCAATCAGGAGGAAATAGAAAGCTTGAAGAGACCCATCACCAGCGAAGAAATTGAATCGGTTATCAAAAATCTCCCAACAAATAAGAGTCCAGGACCAGATGGCTTCCCAGGGGAGTTCTACCAGACGTTTAAAGCAGAGATAATACCTATCCTTCTCAAGCTATTCCAAGAAATAGAAAAGGAAGGAAAACTTCCAGACTCATTCTATGAAGCCAGTATGACTTTGATTCCTAAACCAGACAGAGACCCAGTAAAAAAAAGAGAACTACAGGCCAATATCCCTGATGAATATGGATGCAAAAATTCTCAATAAGATACCAGCAAATCGAATTCAACGGCATATAAAAAGAATCATTCACCATGATCAAGTGGGATTCATTCCTGGGATGCAGGGCTGGTTCAACATTCGCAAATCAATCAACGTGATACATCACATTAACAAAAAAAAAAGAGAAAAACCATATGATCCTGTCAATCGATGCAGAAAAGGCCTTTGACAAAATCCAGCACCCTTTCTTAATAAAAAACCCTTGAGAAAGTCGGGATAGAAGGAACATACTTAAAGATCATAAAAGCCATTTATGAAAAGCCCACAGCTAACATCATCCTCAATGGGGAAAAACTGAGAGCTTTTTCCCTGAGATCAGGAACACGACAGGGATGCCCACCCTCACCGCTGTTGTTTAACATAGTGCTGGAAGTTCTAGCGTCAGCAATCAGACAACAAAAGGAAATCAAAGGCATCAAAATTGGCAAAGATGAAGTCAAGCTTTCGCTTTTTGCAGATGACATGATATTATACATCGAAAATCCGACAGACTCCACCAAAAGTCTGCTAGAACTGATACATGAATTCAGCAAAGTTGCAGGATACAAAATCAATGTACAGAAATCAGTTGCATTCTTATACACTAACAATGAAGCAAGAGAAAGACAAATAAAGAAACTGATCCCATTCACAATTGCACCAAGAAGCATAAAATACCTAGGAATAAATCTAACCAAAGATATAAAGGATCTGTATGCTGAAAACTATAGAAAGCTTATGAAGGTAATTGAAGAAGATTTAAAGAAATGGAAAGACATTCCCTGCTCATGGATTGGAAGAATAAATATTGCCAAAATGTCAATACTACCCAAAGCTATCTACACATTCAATGCAATCCCAATCAAAATTGCACCAGCTGGCACAAAAACAGACACATAGACCAATGGAATAGAATAGAAACCCCAGAACTAGACCCACAAACGTATGGCCAACTCATCTTTGACAAAGCAGGAAAGAAAATCCAGTGGAAAAAAGACAGTCTCTTTAACAAATGGTGCTGGGAGAACTGGACAGCAACATGCAGAAGGTTGAAACTAGACCACTTTCTCACACCATTCACAAAAATAAACTCAAAATGGATCAAGGACCTGCATGTGAGACAGGAAACCATCAAAACCTTAGAGGAGAAAGCAGGAAAAGACCTCTCTGACCTCAGCCGTAGCAATCTCTTACTCGACACATCCCCAA
>NW_024418998.1:0-5506 GCF_014898765.1 Herpailurus yagouaroundi
GTGAGTTCGAGCCCCGCGTCGGGCTCTGGGCTGATGGCTCAGAGCCTGGAGCCTGTTTCCGATTCTGTGTCTCCCTCTCTCTCTGCCCCTCCCCCGTTCATGCTCTGTCTCTCTTTGTCCCAAAAAAATAAATAAACGTTAAAAAAAAAAAAAATGGGAGGGGACCATTGTCATTTCACTTGACAGAATAATAGTAAGTGTGAAGTAGGGAACACAGGCTATGAATGACCTGTTCTCTGGAGCAGACCCAGCCCTTGGGTTTAGTGGGAACCAGCCAGGCAGTGATAGAAGACAGACTCCCTGGGTGACCTTGAACAAGCCAGCCAGCCTCCTGGTGCCGCAATTTTCTACTTAGATACCTACCCCTAAGGTCCTTTTGAGCACTAAACGTTTGGGGGCGCCTGGGTGGTTCAGTCGGCTGAGCGTCTGACTTCAGCTCAGGTCACGATCTCGCGGTTCACGAGTTCGAGCCCCGCATCAGGCTCGCTGCCGTCAGCCTGTCGGCACAGAGCCCGCTTTGGGTCCTCCGTCCCCCTCTCTCTGCCCCTTCCCTGCTTGCGCTCTCCCAAAACTAAATAAGTGTTTAAAAAAAAGAGAGAGAGAGTGAGAGAGAGAACACAACTTTTGGACACGTAACCCCACACCTGGCTGGGGTTTAAGCGCTCAGGTAGAGTCTATTCCCTGATTTAAGTCTGGAACTGTATCTGCTGTGCATTGGAAATGTGGAATGGTCCACCACTCTGGACCTTGAGAGGGCTTCTGCCCCAACAGTGTTGCCCGTGGGGCACTTCTGGCTCTGGGCAGCCAGAGAACTCCTCGGAACCCAAGTCAGGGAAGGGACGCCCTACCGGGGTCACCCAGCTGACCCAGGCTTTCCCCTGGCCTGCGAGCTTCCAACTTTCCTGTCTTCTTCCCACTGGGAAGAAACATCATAAATTAAAAATTCCAGGGTGGGCGTGCCTGGGTGGCTCAGTCAGTTAAGCGTCCAGCTCTTGATCTCAGGTCTTGATCTCAGGGTCGTGAGTTCAAGTCCCACGTGGGGCTCCACTCTGGGTGTGAAGCCTACTTAAAAAACCAAAAAACAAAGAAACAAAAAAGTTCCAGGGTTGAAAGTCCCCTCTTGGATCCCTCTGGGAAGGATAAGCTAAGGCCCATTTCTGTTAAAAGGGAGGAACTTGGACAGCTAGTGACTGGGCCGCCCAGACGGTTTTTCTGTCAGCGGGTGGGGAGGTTCGGGAGGAAGGTTAAGTGCTGGGAACTGGTGGACTTTCACAAACTTCTGTTGTAAATGCTTTCTGTTAACTTGCATTTCTCTTTCTTCGCTGGCTTTTTTCCTAGATAAAAAGTACGGCGTACTCATTGAGAAAAATATTTTCTTTTCAAACAGCTCAGAAACATACAGGCAGTACAGTGTGTTGGTTAAGAGGCAGGACTCAACCGTACTTCGATTAAAAAAATAAAACAAAAACAAAAGAGGCGGGACTTGGAACCCGATCGCTTGGATTAGAATCTCAACTCTTGCCACTCACTGTCTGTGTGATCTTGGGCGAGTTACTTAGCCTCTCTGTGCCTCAGTTTCCCCATATGTAACATTGATGTCATAAAAGTACCTACCACATAGGTTGCTTGTGAAGATTAGAATTTTAAAAAATTTTTTAAGATGTTTTATTTACTTTCGAGAGAGAGAGAGAGAGCATGAGAGGGGGAGGGGGCAGAGAGAGAGAGGGAGACACAGAATCAGAAGCAGGCTCCAGGCTCCGAGTCGTCAGCACAGAGCCCGACGCGGGGCTTGAACCCACTAAATGTGAGATCGTGACCTGAGCTGAAGTCGGATGCTTAACCGACTGAGCCACCCAAGCACCCGTGCTGCTTACTTTTAATAACTTAATCACATATGTAAATATTTGTACAGTGTTGTATGAATCCAGCTCATGGCACATAGCAGCTTTGCAATACTTTTTGTAAATTTTTACTTAAATTCTAGTTAGTTCACATACAGCGCAATATTGGTTTCCGAGGTAGAATTTGGTGATTCATTACTTCCATACAATACCCACTGCTCATCATAACACGTGGCCTCCTTAATGCCCATCACCCATCTAGCCCATCCCTCACCCACCTCCCTCCATCAACCCTCAGTTTGTTCTCTATTGTTAAGAGTCTCTTGGTCTCTCTCTCTCTTTCTCTCTCTCTTTTAATGTTGATTTCTTTATTTTTGAGAGAGCGTGTGCACAAGCAGGGGAGGGGCAGAGAGAGGGAGACACAGAATCCGAAGCAGGCTCCAGGCTCCGAGCTGTCAGCACACAGCCCGACACGGGGCTCGAACTCACAAACTGTGAGATCATGACCTGAGCCAAAGTCAGATGCGTAACTGACTGAGCCACCCAGACGCCCCCAGCGTGTACTCTTTTGCAACAAGTTTCTCTTGTTCAAGATCATGTTTGTGAGGCACCTCCAGGTTGCAGGATATAACTTAGTTATTTTCCTGGTGTAACATTCCACTGTATGAATATACTACTTGTGGGGGGCTGAATAATGACCCCCCCAAAGGCATCTAATCTAACTTTTCAAAGTTTCTGTGAATATAAACTTTTTCCAAAATGTAAAAAAAAAAAAACCAACATCCGACAAAAACTCTACCCAGAATATAAATGTGTATTTATATTTATTTCATCATACGTTCTCTCTGTATATAGTTAACTGATGAGTAGTATCGTTCCCTGTCCTAATCCCAGGAGACTGTGAGTGTTACCTTACGTGATATGAGATAAGAGAAAGTGTATAAATTGGTTTTTGCCCCCAGTTCCTCCCACAGAACTCCTAAACCCCTCATCGTTTTGTTTTTTTTTTAATTTTTTTCTTTCAACGTTTATTTATTTTTGGGACAGAGGGAGACAGAGCATGAACGGGGGAGGGGCAGAGAGAGAGGGAGACACAGAATCGGAAACAGGCTCCGGGCTCCGGGCCATCAGCCCAGAGCCCGACGCGGGGCTCGAACTCACGGACCGCGAGATCGTGACCTGGCTGAAGTCGGACGCTTAACCGACTGCGCCACCCAGGCGCCCCAACCCCTCATCATTTCTTAAGTGATAAGATGACTAGGAGGCAAGTAAGAATTCTGTCTTTGTTTTGGGCCCCTCCTCTTCCTGTTGACGTCATAGCCTCATGTGACCCAGTCAAGAGTTTTCTAGGTTCACCATCTTTGATGACACAGGATGTGGTGGTGGCAGGGGCCACGAGGAGAAAAATATCATTTGGGGTTGTCGGACTCTAGACTGGTTTCATTCACATAAGGGAGCAGGGATGAGGCCTTTGTCTTCCCCATCCTTGGAAAGTCATTCTCACCCCAAGATGAAAATAGGGCACATGATAAAGAGCAAACTGTTTTGGCTGGAGGGAGACAGAGATACTGAGCTGCTAGATGGGGGCTCCTGGGCGACTCAGCCGGTTATGCGTCCGACTCTTGATTTCAGTTCAGATCGTGATCTCACAGTGTGTGAGTTCGCGCCCCGCATCGGGCTCCGCACTGACAGCGCGGAGCCTGCTTGGGATTCTCTCTCTCTCTCTGCCCCTCTCCCGCTCTCTCTCTCCAAATAAATAAACTTAAAAAAAAAAAATGAAAGCTGCTAGACAGCCAGGCTCCATCCATGACCCCTGCCTGAAATACGAGAGCCTTTCCGAAATGCCATGGGGGAGGGGTATGGCCTTGCAGCAGACCCCTGGGCAGAGGAGGGGAGATGAGTAGAGGGGTGGAAAGTGAGAGTCCAGGGCTTTTTCCATGAGAGTCTTTGTCCTCATCTGAGTCCTTCCCTGCTGTCCTTGGGGTCCAGGTTGCCCCACATTCCTGCCAAAACCATGCCAGAAAGGAGGCCAGGGGCTCTGGAGGCCTTACTAGGAAGGGAGCCCCAGTGTCCGCTCAGGAGACGGCAAGGCAGGGAAACACGAAGGATAATTGTGTTGTGTTTGGATAACGTGACAAAGCTGTTTCCACGATGGGGAGAGGAGCGCGGTTTCCTTCCCAGAATGCCTGTCTCTCCACCAGACCGGAAGTCCCGGGAGGGCAGGCCGCGTCCATCTTGTTCACGGCCGTGTGCCCGGACGTGGTGGAACATTTATTTCCATGCTGTGAAGGAAGAAAGGCAGGAACATGTACACCGGAGAGAACGAGGAAGGGGGAAGAAGACAGAGAAATACCAGACAGAGGGGGAGGGAGAGCATGAGGGCTCAGCGTCCGGGAAGCCGAGGCAAGAGGAGCCCACCAAAAGGGAAGGGTCGGCGGAGGACGGGGTGGGGACAGAAAGACATCGAGAGGGGGTCCGAGCAATGCCCCTGATGTCCAGGCAGGTAAGGAGACTGATGAGGCAGAATTGGTCTTTCCAAGGTCAAAGTATCTACGCTAAAGCAAACAGGGACGCCTGGGTGGCCCAGTCGGTTAAGTGTCCGACTTCGGCTCAGGTCATGATCTTGTGGTCAGTGAGTTCGAGCCCCGCGTCGGGCTCTGTGCTGACAGCTCAGAGCCCAGAGCCTGCTTTGGATTCTGTCTCCTTCTCTCTCTGTCCCACCCCCGCTCACGCTCTGTTCTGTCCCTCAAAAATGAATAAACGTTAAAAAAATAAATAAACAAATAAATAAATCATAAAGCATAGCAAACAAAGCCTACATCACGCTGCCTTCCCCTCAGTATTAAGAGCCACAGGGTGTTTTATCCTGGGTTTGTTTGCTTTCCAGAGTGTTCAAAATAATATGTTGGCGGCCTCGCCTCTCAGCTCCACCTGGGAGGAGAAATCAGACCTGGATTTCCCGTGGACTCCCTCAGACCTGCCCAACAAGAATTACCGTGTCACCTTTCCAGAAGCGTCTTTGCTTTTTCTCCACCTCCCCTGACTCCTGTGGCCGGGGTGGGTGGGAGGGATGGTAGGCGTGTCTCCGTCGGGGGAAGGGGGCAGGTGCCAGGCCCACTTGAGGAGAGCCCACCGCCGGATTCTGTCTTCCCACCTCCCCTCCCCATACGCTCCTGAGGCCGCGTCAGCGTGTGGTCCGCCGGAAGCAAAACCAGGCCGACCCACAGGGCTTCATGAGGGTCGTCAACCCCAAGCCCCCTTCCTCTGGGCCTTGTTTCGTTTCGCTTTTCGTAAGTGTGGTAAAATACACGTAACAAAATTCAGCATGTTGGCCCTTTGTGGGTGTGCAGTTCAGCGCTGCTGTGTTCCAGAACCCTCCTCACCTTGCAACACTGAAACTCTGTTTTAACCCATTAAACAAGCGCTCGTTCTCCTTTCTGTCTCTACTTTTGTCTCCTTTGAGGACCTCGGGGAAGCGGAAACGTACAGTATTTATCTTTTTGTGACTGTTTTATTTCACCTCAAGCTTCATCCATGTTGGAGCACGTGTCAGAATTTACTCCCTTTTTATTTTTTGCGAGAGAGAGAGTGCGCAAGTGGGGGAGAGAGGCACAGTGGGTGGGGGGGAGAGAGAGATGAGAGAGAGAGAGAGAGAGAGAGAGAGA
>NW_024418998.1:5606-9464 GCF_014898765.1 Herpailurus yagouaroundi
TGAGAGAGAGAGAGAGAGAGAGAGAGAGAGAGAGAGAAAGGGAGAGAATCTGAAGCAGGGTCCATGTTCAGTGTAGAGCCTGATGCGGGGCGCGATCCCACGACCCTGGGGTCATGACCTGAGCCGAAAGCAAGAGTCAGACGCTTCACCGAAGCAGCCACCCAGGGCGTGCCAGAATTTCTGCCTTTTTAAGGCTGAGTAATTGGCCTCGTACCCCACACGCTGCGTCTCAACTCATCTGTCGATGGACACTTGGGTTGCTTCTGCCTTTCGGCTGTTGTGAATAACGCGGCTATGCACATGTATGTACAAATGTCTCTTTGAGACAGTGCCTCAGGGATGTCGTAAATTTCCGCGGAGACCGGCGCCCCCCTCCCCCCCCCCCCCCCCCCGGGGGGGGGGGGCGGACCCCCCTGGGGGGGCGGATTGGCCGTAAACCCCCTTGCCGGAAGCAGCCCATCTTCAGGTGCCGATTTCTCAGTAAACGCTGGGAGACGCGGTGGGGTCCCGTGGAGTCTTCGCCTTGTTGGAAGGCTCTCGTTTATCTCCCTCCAGCTCTTAGACGTGAAGCTCAGATCAGCCACTGAGGGCTGGAGGTGGAGGGGACAGGGGAGAACACTCACATTCCAGAATCCCCGGGCTTGGGGGAGCAGGTGGCTGGGCAGGCAAACGGGGGGAGGGACCAGGGCTCTAAGACTCAAGTCAGAGACTTGGATTTGGTGGCGGGGAATGGGAAGGCGGGTGATATTCCCCCGAGAGAGGAGTCCTGTGTCTTTCATCCCGTGTGCTGTCCCCCCGGGTCCAGAACAGTGAACCCCGGGCTGGAGCAGGACCATTCTGCTGCCTCTTCCAGGTTCTCCAACTCCCTGGCTTACTACGGGCTGGCCATAGACCTGCAGAAGTTTGGACTCAGCATATACCTGGTCCAGGTCCTGTTTGGGGTCTTAGACATCCCGGCCATGCTGGTAGCCACCACCACCATGATTTACGTGGGCCGCCGGGCCACAGTGGCTTCCTTCCTCCTCCTGGCGGGGCTCATGGTGATCGCGAACATGTTTGTGCCAGAAGGTGAGCCATCCCTCACCTTCCCGGCCTCCCTCCCCCCTTTCCAGGCTCCAAGCCTCACCCTCTGCCTCCTCTCCATGCCCCAGCCCCTCCTGAGCGCCCTGCTCCCACCACTACCCCTCTGCCTCCCTGATCCCGTCTGGGGCTCCGAGCACCCCCAACCCTCTGCTCTGCCTCCCCCCTCTACAGACATGCAGGCCTTGCGCGTGGCCCAGGCGGCACTCGGCAAAGGCTGCCTGGCCAGTTCCTTCATCTGTGTGTACCTGTTCACGGGCGAGCTGTACCCCACAGAGATCAGGTGGGTGCGTGGGGAGAAGCCGAGCAGCACCTGCCCCAACCTGGAAGGCCCGGGAGCTCCAGGTCGACACCTGCTGGGCTTGCTGAAGCAGGACCCCCTCTCCTCTCTGCTCGGCCCCCTGGCACCCAGGCCCTGGCACTCCCAGCCCTCTGGGAGGTCTGGGCCATGGCCACTGACCGTCCACACTTTCTAGGCAGATGGGGATGGGCTTTGCTTCGGTCAGTGCCCGCTTTGGGGGTCTGACTGCACCCCTGGTCACCACGCTTGGGGAGTTCAGCACCATCCTGCCGCCCTTGGGCTTCGGGGCCACCTCGATCCTGGCCGGCCTGGCTGTCTGCTTCCTGGCTGAGACCCGCAACGCGCCCCTGGTGGAGACCGTCGAGGCCATGGAGAGGAGGTGAGGAGCCTCTGGGCACGGTGGCCAGACAGGCCCAGGTCCCCCGTGACACAACCCGGGGCAACGAGTGTCCTCCTGCGGCTGCTACAATGTCATGGCGAGTGGGGCCGTACTGGGAGACTCGTGTAGGCCGCGCCTACGCTTGTGTCTGGGATCTCGGCTTAGCGTCCAACAAGGACAGAGCCGGCAACCAGTGTCAAAACAGAGCCCAGAATAAACCGTGGACCAGGCAAAGCAGGCACGTGAGCTGAAGTAAAGCGGGGCAGAGAAGCAGGAATGGCAGTTTGTGGGGAGGGGAGGTATCACATCCTGACTCAAAGACAGGCCCGTGTGGCTGCCGTGGTGGCCTTCAAATTTGGCTCAGAGATTCCTGGCAACAGAAAGGGAGAGCCCGTTAATGACTTTTGTCCTACTGTCAGAGAGACAAAGTGATACCAGTTCTCTGGGGAAAGTGAAACTTTTCTCAACAGTTGGCACCAGATGAAATGTCTCTAATGATCTCCTTAGAGAGGTCACCGAGTAAGGTGACAATGTCTTTGACGATGTTTCTAAAAGTGCCGGGGTGGGGGCACCTGGGTGGCTCAGTCGGTTAAGCCCCCGACTTTGGCTCAGGTCATGATCTCGCGGTCCGTGAGTTTGAGCCCCACATCAGGCTCTGTGCTGACGGCTCAGAGCCTGGAGGCTGCTTCGGATTCTGTGTCTCTGTCCCTCTCTGACCTTCTCCCGCTCCCACTCTGTGTCTCTCATTCTCAAAAATAAATAAACATTAAAAAAATAATAATAATAATCCCCCATGAGCATCCTACATCTAACCTGAGCCATGGCCTAGGGCTGGACTCACATAGATCAAGGACAAGGACATATGCTTTGGCAAGTCCTGCAATTCTGCCTCCAAAATGTCTTTAGAACCTGTCCATCTCTGTCACCCCTGTGACCATCCCCCTCCTGGTCTAGATAACTATACAAGCCTCATAGCCTCCCCTGTCCCTTCCACTTTATTTTTTTTTTTTTTTAAGCTTATTTTGAGAGAGACAGAGACAGCATGAGCAAGGTAGAGAGAGAGGGAGAGAGAGAGAGAGAGAGAGAGAGAGAGAGAGAATCCCAAGCAGGCTCTGTGCTGTCAGTGCAGGGCCCCACGAGGGGCTCAAATCTACGAAACCATGAGATCATGACCTGAGCCGAAACCAAGAGTCAGACGCTTAACCAACCGAGCCACCCAGGTGCCCCTCCACTTTATTCTTCATACGGCAACTAGTGCAAAAGGCTTGCCATGTAAAGAAACACACCATTCCTCCTTGGAACCCTTCACTGGCACCTTTTTACATTAAAGGTAAAATCTGAAATCTCGGGGTACCTGGGTGGCCCGGTTGGTTGAGGGTCCGACTTTGGCTCAGGTCATGATCTCATGCTTTGTGGGTTCAAGCCCCATGTCAGGCTGGCTGCTGTTAGCACGGAGCCCGCTTTGGATCCTCTGTCCCCCCCTCTCTCTGCCTCTCTCCCACTGGAGCTCTCTCGCTCTCAAAAATAAATAATAAAAACATTTTTTAAAAATCTGAAATCTTAAAAAAAAAAAAAAAATCTGACCTCTTACAAGGCTCCCAGGATCTGGCCCCTGACGCCACCGAGGCTGTTCTCTCTGTCTGGAACGTTCCTCCCCATGCTCTCTACCTGTTTAAATCCCACCCACACTACAGATATAGGTCCAGACGCCCCAGATGCTGGGTAAATATTTGTCGGGAACCCAAGCCAGAGCGTGTTTGCGGGTGTTCTGAGATGTTGCCTGAGGGACCCAAGTACATGAAAATGCAGCCGGAGAAGTGCCCTCCCCTGATGTTACTGCGATGGTTCTGATCCCGGCCATGTTTAAGATCACATTTTGCCTTCCCTGGCTATAGAGAAATCCCACCAATGCCAAATGAAATTCTAGCTGGGGTGACACCCCTTCCTTTGATCCTGCCAGGAACATTTATTCTAAAACTACCGTAGGTTGTTATGGATATGAACCAACAACTAAAAAATAATGGAGGCCATCTACTAAAAATAATTCTAATTTTTATAAAAGTTGATAACAAGGCCATTTTTCCCACAACAGTTTGCT
>NW_024418999.1:0-7614 GCF_014898765.1 Herpailurus yagouaroundi
CATGGCCGCGTCCACCCTGTCCGTCTGCTCCAGCGACCTGAGCTATGGCAGCCGCGTCTGCCTGCCCGGGGCCTCGGACTCCTGCCCCGACCCCTCCTGGCAGGTGGACGACTGCCCAGAGAGCTGCTGCGAGCCCCCGTGCTGTGCCCCGGCCCCCTGCCTGACCCTCCTGTGCGGCCCCTCCTCCCCCTGCCAGGGAGACTGCTGCACCCCTGCGTGCTGCAAGCCCGTCTGCTGCACCCCTGTGTGCTGCAAGCCCGTCTGCTGCACCCCTGTCTGCTGTGAGGACTCCCCCTGCACAACCTCTTCATGCTGCCAGCTGTCCTGCGGCCCCTCCTCCCCCTGCCAGGGAGACTGCTGCACCCCTGCGTGCTGCAAGCCCGTCTGCTGCACCCCTGCGTGCTGCAAGCCCGTCTGCTGCACCCCTGTCTGCTGCAAGCCCGTGTGCTGCACCCCTGTCTGCTGCCAGGACTCCCCCTGCACAACCTCTTCATGCTGCCAGCTGTCCTGCGGCCCCTCCTCCCCCTGCCAGGGAGACTGCTGCACCCCTGCGTGCTGTAAGCCCGTCTGCTGCACTCCTGTTTGCTGCAAGCCCGACTGCTGCACCCCTGTCTGCTACAAGCCCGTGTGCTGCACCCCTGTCTGCTGCCAAGACTCCCCCTGCACAACCTCTTCATGCTGCCAGCTGTCCTGCGGCCCCTCCTTCCCCTGCCAGGGAGACTGCTGCACCCCTGAGTGCTGCAAGCCCGTCTGCTGCACCCCTGTGTGCTGCAAGCCCGTCTGCTGCACCCCTGTTTGCTGTGAGGACTCCCCCTGCTCAGCCCCCTCCTGCTGCCAGCCCAGCCCCTGCTGCAGACCCTCCTCCTGCGTGTCCCTGCTCTGCCGCCCCGTGTGCCCCCGCCCTGCCTGCTGCGTGCTCGCCTCGGGCCAGTCCTGCTGCTGATGGGCACGTCCCCCCACTGCTACTAGGACTCCCACCCAAAGTATTCGGAGCCTCGAGCCCAGTCTGGGGTCTCCTTCTGCCCCCAGGTGCCCACCGCAGCAGACAAGGCTGAGCCCTCACTGTCGGGCTGGCCCCCTGGGGCAGCTGCAGCTTCCCGAGGGCCCTGTGTGTCACCCGGTGTCCTCCTCTCTATCATAGCCGGATTGAGGTCACTTTGTCCTGTCCTACGTGAGCGACCTATCTGTTAACCAATAAAGTCACCGTCAGCCCCTCCGAAGGCCTCGAATGCGCGTCTCGGCCAGCAGGGAAGGGCTGCGATGTTGCACGCGGGCGGGGCTGCTCTGAGAGGCCTGGAGCCGCGTCTGTCACAACAGCACCGGCAGGCAGGGGGCCACCTGCACCCCCTGCTGGGCCTCCTGCGCTGGCTGTCCCCCGGCAGCCCCACAAGCCGGCCCACCTGGGAGGCCCCTAGAGCCCTTCACCAGTGAGGGACGGAGGGCCATCTGTCGGGCCCTGAGCCTTTGCCAAGGACAAAGGAGGCCCGGTTAATAGAGCTTCCGCCTTGGGGGCATGCATGGTGCCAGCCACTCTCCGGTGGCCCTCGGCACAGGGGCGAGCGCGTCCCTCTGTGTGAAGACGCCAGGAGCATGAGTGCTGTGCGCGGTGATGACGGGAGCCCGTGTCGGTCAGGATTCTCCAGAGACACAGCCAATAGGATGTGTGCGTAAACATGCGGCGGTTTTGAGGCATAGGTTCACGTGAGTGAGGGGCCGGCAAGTCCAAAATCTGCAGGGCAGGCTTCCCAGGGATGAGCTGATGTTGGAGCTTGAGCCCAGAGATGGTCTGCTGATAGACTCCGGCTACCTCTTGGGGGACCTCTGTCTGTGCTCCGAGTCCTTCAACTGATTGGGTGAGGCCCACCCACCATATGACAGATAATCTGCTTCACTCAGAGCCGACCGATGTAAATAGCAGTCTGGGCCTTCACGGCAATGTTTGTATGTGTTTGACCAAACAACTGAGCATGATGGCCTGGCCAAGATGACACATAAAATTAACCATCTCCCCGGACCAACAGCCCAGGGTCTGGCGTACTGAAAATCGTGGGTCTCATTGGGCTGTCCCCTCAGGATTTCAAGTGTTCAGGCAGGTCGCCTTGTTGGAAGAAACGGGGAGGAGGGATTCCCACCGGCCCTACAGGCACGGTGCCCAGCAGGCACGTGCCCTGGGCCACGGATGATCCCCAGTGAGGAAGGGCCACGTCTGGGAGGCCTCACAAGCCCTCGGGCCACATTGGAGGGAGACCATGCCTGGCAACATTGTGATGTACCAACGGGCGGTCAGAAGGAAGCAGGTGTCCCTTGGGGAGCGTTTCCTGGCACAAAACATTGTGACTCCTGGATGGCTGGCCGGCCAGTCACCCAGGATCCCTGTGGATGCCAACATGCCCCCCAACTGTGGTGCAGGGCGTGTCCTGTCCCTCGTCCCCGGTCCCCAAGTCGCTCGGTGAACAGCCACACCCACCCACCCAGCAGCCTGGCCTCGCCCTGGGCGCCGCCCCTCCCCTCCTCTGCCCCATCTCACCGAGCTTCAGCTTCTGGCCCCCACCCCACCCTCCCTGCCAGGACGGCCCAGGCGCCCGGCCCCGTCCTGCTTCTCCCTGAAGACCCTTCCTCCCCTTTTTCCTCTGTCCTCCCCGGCGGGCGCCTGCCGTTGACTTGTGGTCCCTTCGACCCCCAGAACCGCTCACTCCCGAGTCCCAGTCGGCCAGACTGGCACGTGCCCTGGGGACCGAAGCGACTCTGGGTTCTGCTAAGTGCTGCGGATCAGAGCAGGGGTGCTTCCCTGGGCTCTGACCCGGGATGAGAAGAGAGGAATGGCATCTTTAGTCTCACCAACCTGTACCCGAAATCCAGCGCTTCGAGTGGTTGTGAACAGCCAGCAGCCCCGAGTGGATCAGCAGGGCCCGAGCCTTCGCGGCCGCGGACGTCAGGTGTGCGGGCCTCACGGGGACAGCTGGCCCCACACTCACGGATGGCCGAGCGGCCGGCACCCACCCCGCAGGACATCACGTGGGGCTCACTGGAGGAGTGTGCTAAACCACTCGCTTGTTTTCAAGTTTCAGCGTGCCTTCCTGTAATCGGTGCCCTTTGATTTCCGTCAGGTTTTTTCTTTCTTCATTTAGAACCAGCTGAAGCCTTCTCAAGCTGGCGGGGAGCGGGGGCAGGCACAGGAAGGGTCGGGGCGCCCGGCACCCTCTGGCCGTGAGCAGCTCTCTGTCTGTGGCTCTGGCCACCAGCAGGATGGTGGTCAGCCAGCCCCGCTCGCCCACGGGTTTCCGGAGGTGAGGCACAGCCCCCGTGACGCCCCGACTCTCAGGAAGGGTTGTGTGTGTCCCTGTTGTTTCTGGACCCTTAACTCTCGAGGGGCCCTTCCCTGTCAGCCACGGGGTCTTTTCATTTGTCCCTCGTGGTTTTCACGGCGGGTGTGTACAAACCTGACCGGAGAGTCGGAGGGCCCCCGAGGGAGGGCGGGCGGCAGGGCGAGCTGCCCAGTGAGCCCCCGACGTGCAGCAGGCGGGCGGTCCCCACTCCGGGTCAGCGGCACCTCAGCGGGAGGCCGGAGGCAGCTGAGTGCGCCACATGGCCAAGCACTCCTCAAGGCCCTGTTGGCTCCTTGGGTCGTGATGGTACCACCATCTTTCTGGGTTTAGATGTGACGAACCGTTTCAAGAGTTTTGTTGTCTAATAAAAAATAGTAGATGAAATGTACTTTGGGTGTTTTTTTTTAGTTTATTTATCTTAGAGAGAGAGAGAGAGAGAGAGAGAGAACATGAGTGGGGGAAGGGCAGAGAAAGGCAGAGAGAGAGAGAGAGAGAGAATCCCAAGCAGATTCTGAGCTGTCACCGCAGAGCCCGACTCGGGGCTCAAACCCACAACCCGTGAGCTCATGACCTGAACCGAAGTTGAGAGTTGGACGCTTAACTGACTGAGCCCCCCAGGCGCCCTGCCCTGAAAGATGAGATGTCCTTTGAAACCAGCGGCTGAGCCCTGCCTGCTGTCATTTTATTTTTGTTTCTGCTGCTTCTTGTCTTTAAAATACCCACCATGGATGTTTTTCTTCTACTTTCCCTGCTGTCTTGAAAGACACACATCCTGTTTTCAGTCACACTCGGGAATGTCTAAGTCTCCCTTCATATTTGTGTTTCAACTGGTCAAGTCACGAATCAGTGATACGGCGTTGAGAAATTCCTCCTTGAGACGGAATTGGGTGTTTCTCCCACCATCTGGCCGCGCCCCACGCCTTTCAGTTTTCTGGGATCATCTGAAGGGGCCACCGTCTGACAGAAACATGGTACGAGCCACATTACAGCCATCCCAGCAGCCGCATTTAAAAGTGAAAAAGAGGGGGCGCAGTCGGTTAAGCGTCCGACTTCGGCTCAGGTCATGTCCTCACGGTTCGTGAGTTCAAGCCCCGCGTCGGGCTGTGTGCTGACAGCTCGGAGCCTGGAGCCTGCTTCCGATTCTGTGTCTCCCTCTCTCTCTGCTCCTCCCCTGTTCATGCTCTGTCTCTCCGTGTCTCAAAATAAACATTAAAAAAAATAAACTTGTAAAAACTCAGCAATATGTGTGCAGGGTTGACTCAAAGTGCGTGATGCTCTTGAAACCCACAAGTTCTTCCAGCCCACACGCACACGTCTTGTCCATTCAGCTCTGGGCAGCACACCCTCTGTTACTTCTTTGACTGTTTTTTTTTTTTTTAACTTTTTTTTAATGTTTATTTATTTTTGAGAGACAGAGAGAGAGAGCATGAGCAGGAGAGGGGTGGAGAGAGGGCAGGGGGACACAGAATCCCAAGCAGGTTCCAGGCTCTGAGCTGTCAGCACAGAGCCTGACGCGGGGCTCAAACTCACAAGCCAAGAGATCATGACCTGACCTAAGTTGGACGCTTAACCGACTGAGCCACCCAGGCGCCCCCCAACCCTTTTTTAATTTCTTTGACTGTTGTTTTGATCTTAGCTGCTCCTCTCCCTCTCTGGCCACTGGGTTATCGCATTTGGTCTCAGCTGAACACCCCGTCCGTGCGTTACATGCTGTCTGACCACATCTGTGGGTATTTTCTTGTGTTTTGGGGGTACCACCAGCATTTGTCCTTCCGACTGCTGACATGATTGCTGTTTCCTGCCTCTGTTGTGAGTCTTTAATCCAGCTGCTTGGTGTTCAATTTCCTTGAACACTTGCTGTCTTCCACCATTTTATTAGGAATGAGGAAGTCCCGGTTAGAGCGTAGATCCCGTATGCGCTGGCTTCAGTCCCACTTCAGCCACGTTGGGCTGCGTGACCTTGAGTAGGTTGCTTAACCTCACTGTGCCCAGGCTCCCTCCTCTGTTCATTCGCAGTATGGAATGACGTGTCACTTAGTTGATGTGAAAATTAAGTGGGTTGCCAGATGTGAAATGCTCAGAGCCCCCACTGACTCAGAAAATGGTAGCTAACATCACCAACATCGCCATTAGTGCTATTTTGAGGGTCTTCTCCTAAGACGTTGAATTCCCGCCCCCCCCCATCACCTGCACACGATGACTTTCTGTTCTGGGTTCACTGGGACCATACCTTCTTGCATCCCACGTTGCCTGATGTCTTCTTTTGAGCGTTGCTGTGGATCCACGAGTGTCCATCACTCTCGCGCAGTCTTCAGGAGATGTGCTCTCTCTGTCCACACTGTGTGCTCTGGGGCATCGTCCTGGGGTGAGGGGGTGCTGTGCTCAGCCGTGGGCGTGGAGGGCACGGGCACCTGCTGAAGGCCACCTGTGCGTGAGTGAAATATCGATGGAAACTGAATGGCCAAGCAGCATACTGGTCCTGCATCTCAGCCCCTCCACGAACCCAGACCCGTCGTGGAGTTTCGCAGCGTCCCACTCTAGTTCCTTAATGCTCCTTGCAGAGAGAGAAGGAAGGGAGAGGCAAAGAAGGTACTGGTAGAGAAGCTGCCGATCGCTGACACGGACAATGAGAGGAGCAGCCTCACTGGAGGCCCCCCGGACCCCCCAGGAAGTGTGATAAGGGGACATCAAGCCACGTGACGTGCGTGGATTCGACAACCCCAGTGAAATGGACAAGAACGTATTTCTCCACTCAAGAGGAAATACATAACCCGAACAGCCCCGTTCTATTAAAGACATTGCACGTGTCCGTAAGAACCTTCCCGCAGCCCACCCGTCCTTCAGCAGGCAAACCGTAAAGCAGCACAGAACATCGGACCACAGAACCGTGCCTGCGTCTCAAAGGAGCCAAGTACGAGAAAACCTCCGACAGTGGCCTGCTGCGTGATTCCCCTTCGGCAACGGCCTCGGTACAGCCAAGGAGTAGAGGTGGAGAGGCGGGCGTGGCCAGGGATGCACGTGCTGGGCGTGGTCGTCAGGGGCGCCGGAGGGGGCCTCCGGTCGCGCCCACACTGACCACAGTGGCCGTATGATCCACAAATACGAACACTGCAGAGAGGCACATGCGTGCCCACACAGAGACACACGCACACGGAGATGCACACACACACACACACACACACACACACACACCGATGTGGGTAAATGTGGTGGGATCTTGGGTGGCCGATCTCCTGGTTGTGACTTGTGCTAACGTTACACAAGTGGCCATCACTGAGGGAAATGCGTAAAGGGTGACAGGAGCTCCCAGTATAATTTTTTATAACTTCTGGTGAACTATAATTTCAAGCAAATCCACGTAGAAACCCCCAGGCCCACATGGCTTCACTGCTGGGTTCTATCAGGGGGACACTGACGCCAGGGCAGGATCCTGCAGACCCGCCGTCCGCCTCCTGGCTGGCACAAGACGCTGTCCCCTGCTGTTGCCCCGTCACCCCTCGAGCTTACACCAGGGCACTGCCCAGATCCCCGTCAATGCCACGGAATCGCCAAAATCTCTGAGAGTTGTCCTGTGCTATCATCACTGCTTCCGTGACACCACACCGCCTCCCCCATGGGAGCACCGCACACCCATGGGCGTAAGAGACAGACCCGCCCCGGCTGCCTGCCTCCCTCTTGGGGCTGCCGTCTGTGTGCCGGGACCCTCGCGCCCTGCGGCCACACCCCCGCACCTTGGCCGCGGGTGTGCATGTGACAGACCAACGACCCGAGGCTCCCGGTGGCACCAGGTGCCTGCAACGCTGCCCTCTGCTCCCGCCCAGCACGTGGCCCCCCCTGCAGGACCTGATGTCGTCCTGCGCCCTCTGGGGCAGTGGGAGCAGGTCTGCACCTTTCTCCCACGTAACCCGCGGAGCCCAGTGCAGCCACAAGCAGCCCCATGGGGGGCCGTCGCGGCCGTCTGGCACAGGGAGGCACGGACACCCACTTCCCTGACTCCCCACAAGGACCCCGGCTTCCCCGAGGGCCAGAGCCCGGTCAGGCGGTCATCAGAACTACCTGGGCAACTGACTCATCTGATGTGGCTTCCCTGACCTGGCACAACACCAATAAGGAAGGGGTGAGGCTCCTGTGGGGACAACACAAGCCCAGGGCAGATATAAAAGCCATGGCCTCCCAGGGTACCCGGCACACATTCGCACTCACACACCCACACCCACACCCACTACCTCCTCCAGCCCCAACGCCCCCGCCATGGCCGCGTCCACCCTGTCCGTCTGCTCCAGCGACC
>NW_024419000.1:0-1248 GCF_014898765.1 Herpailurus yagouaroundi
GGAGCCAAACCTCCGGCAGCGGATCTGACTCCCTGCTGCTGCCACAGGGCCCCTCCTGAAGTGGATCACCTAAGGAGAAGCAAGCTAAGCCTGCCCCTCCTGCCCCTGTGCACCTTGCCTACCCACCCCAGCTAAGACGCCAGATCCCCAGCATCACAAGCCTGGCAGTGTGCAAGTAGCCCAGACAGGCCACCCCACCCCACAGTGAATCCCGCCCCTAGGAGAGGGGAAGAGAAGGCACGCACCAGTCTGACTGTGGCCCCAGCGGTGGGCTGGGGGCAGACATCAGGTCTGACTGCGGCTCCGCCCACCAACTCCAGTTATACACCACAGCCCAGGGGAAGTGCCCTGCAGGTCCTCACCACGCCAGGGACTATCCAAAATGACCAAGCGGAAGAATTCCCCTCAGAAGAATCTCCAGGAAATAACAACAGCTAATGAGCTGATCAAAAAGGATTTAAATAATATAACAGAAAGTGAATTTAGAATAATAGTCATAAAATTAATCGCTGGGCTTGAAAACAGTATAGCTGACAGCAGAGAATCTCTTGCTACAGAGATCAAGGGACTAAGGAACAGTCACGAGGAGCTGAAAAACGCTTTAAATGAAATGCATAACAAAATGGAAACCACCACAGCTCGGATTGAAGAGGCAGAGGAGAGAATAGGTGAACTAGAAGATAAAGTTATGGAAAAAGAGGAAGCTGAGAAAAAGAGAGATAAAAAAATCCAGGAGTATGAGGGGAAAATTAGAGAACTAAGTGATACACTAAAAAGAAATAATATACGCATAATTGGTATCCCAGAGGAGGAAGAGAGAGGGAAAAGTGCTGAAGGGGTACTTGAAGAAATAATAGCTGAGAACTTCCCTGAAGTGGGGAAGGAAAAAGGCATTGAAATCCAAGAGGCACAGAGAACTCCCTTCAGACGTAACTTGAATCGATCTTCTGCACGACATATCATAGTGAAACTGGCAAAATACAAGGACAAAGAGAAAATTCTGAAAGCAGCAAGGGGTAAACGTGCCCTCACATATAAAGGGAGACCTATAAGACTCGTGACTGATCTCTCTTTTGAAACTTGGCAGGCCAGAAAGAGTTGGCACGAGATTTTCAGTGTGCTAGACAGAAAAAATCTGCAGCCGAGAATCCTTTATCCAGCAAGCCTGTCATTTAGAATAGAAGGAGAGATAAAGGTCTTCCCAAACAAACAAAAACTGAAGGAATTTGTCACCACTAAACCAGCCCT
>NW_024419001.1:0-1677 GCF_014898765.1 Herpailurus yagouaroundi
TGTGGGCAGAGAGATATTCCAGAAGGAAGTGTCCTGTGGTCAGGATTGATTCAAGGCAGGGAGGCTGAAGGTGAGGGTGATAATTGGGGCCTCTGTCTATTGTGTGCTCACATGCACTCTGTCCTCGCTGCCTAGGTCACCTCCTGCATTGCCATCAGGTTCCTGGGGCTCTGCCTGGGACACTGGCTTGCCTGCACTTGGCTAGGGTAGCAGCGGTGGGAGATGCTCCTGGGGGAGGGGTGATACTCATTTTTTGTTGCCACTGTCACAAAGGACCACAAGCTGGGTGGCTCAAAACAACAGAAATGTATTCTCTGTCAGTTCCGAAGGCCAGAAGTCCAGGATCAGCAGGACTTTGAGTCGGCAGTTCCGTGCTCTGTCTGAAAGCTCTAGGAGGGGATCCTTCCTACCTCTTCCAGCTTCTGGTGGCTCCAGCAAGCTGTAGTGTTCCTCGACTCAGGGATGCATTGCTCCGAACCCCGCGTCCATTTCACACGGCCTTCTCCGCGCGTCTGTGTCCAGTTATCCCCTGCTTGTGTAAGGACACCGGTCGTTTGATTAGGGCCCACCCGGATCCGGCGTGCCCTCATCTTAACTTGATGACATAGGCAAAGACCCTCTTTCCAAGTAAGGTTTCTGCACAGGTGCTGGGTTAGGACTTCAGCATAGCTTCTTGGGGACACGGTTCAACCCACAACAAGGGGCGCTGGAGTGATTCTCCCTCCCCCTCCGAAGGTCAGGTACCCAGGTGCCCACGGGGATAGGGGGCACAGTTGGTGTCTGCGGAGGTCTCGGGGACTCTGTCCCCGGTTTGTGGGTGTGAGGGGAGCCTGAGGGTGTGCTGTCACCAACAGCAGGTGGCGCTGTGACCTTCTTACTGCCGCCCTAGCAGGGCTCGGAGGCTTGGATTGGCGCTAGAGCAGACAAAGATCTCACCTCTCAGTTGCGAGGAGACAACACTCAACTGTAAACACCAGAAGCACCGTCATTTCAGGGGTGACACGTACCATCAAAATCAAACAAGGTGGGGCCACGGGATGGTGAGCCGGGGACATCTTGGACAGGAGGCCAGGGAACCTAGCAGGAACAGGCCTTCCGAGGTCAAGAGTCTGTGCTTCCTCCTACACCTGCGAGTTGAGCCGGCCCTTCCCAGCCATTTTTCAAGGGCCCTGCAGCTATGATTACGCTCTGTGGTTTCTGGGCAGCTCCCCCGTTACCGTTACCGAAGGGCAGGGTAGCTGTGTCTGAGGAGCACGCAGAAGGCAGCCGTCTGGATGGGTGGGCTGTCGAGATTGAGGGGTCCCTGTCCCCAGAGACCCTGCCCAAAGGGTCCCCCCACTGCTCACCTGCTGGGGTTCTGCCCTGTCCTCATACAAACCGGAGAGGGCCATCTGGGGCTGAGGAACAGGGGCCCTGGACTCCCCATGGGCGAGTAGGCTCCTAGGGGCATCAGTGAAATGAAGCAAAGTGCCTAGGGTGGCCTGGCCCCAGAAGAGAGGCCATTTCTTACTGTGACCCCCTGGGCACTTCTGGGTCCCACAAGGCTCAAGTCGCCAGCCCTCGACGGTGGGTCATTCGCTGATTTCTACAAGAGGTACTTACCCAAGGGCCTCTGAGCATCGTGCCTGGGCTTCACTCTGGGAGGATGAGACCGTAGAGAAGAAATACAGGAAAAGG
>NW_024419002.1:0-2137 GCF_014898765.1 Herpailurus yagouaroundi
TCCTCTCAAGCGGTCAATAATTTACATGGGTAGGTGTCAGATTAATTCCTATTTGAAAGACAGCCTGATTTTGAAACTGTGTGATGCAAGGGGGTTGTGGAAACTTCCTCTATGTTGGTGCCTCTAGTGTGAAAATAGCCACTGCTGTGGATTGCTGGATTTGCACTGGACACAAACATTCCTTCTTCTTTTCTTCTGGCTGTTCGATAGTGTTTCTTCCATCCATTTATCACATATTTGGGGACTATTATGTGACTGACACATGCAGGGTACATCTGTCTGCCGCAGGCTGCTCTATGATTTTGTCAAGCAGAGGCTTCCCTTGATTTCACAAACTTGGAGAATTAGAATATTTCTGGAAACAACTGATGATGACAATGTCTGTCTTGTACTAAAGGTTACATACCCTATTACAGGCCTCTTGGTTTTGGAAAAGCACCTGGTGTACCAGTGTGGGCCTTGGCCACACCTCCCACCTTTGTCTTTTGTGTCTCAGATGGAAATATCTTAAGGACAATAATAAAAAGTCCCTGTTCAAAACTGATGGTTGCCAGAGCACAAGAAACAACGAGTGTTGGCAAAGGTGTAGAGAGAGAAGAACCCTCTTGCATTGTTGGTGGAAATGCAAACTGCTGCAGCCATTCTTGAAAACAGTATGGAGGGTCCTCAAATAGTTAAAATAGGAGCGCCTGGGTGGCTCATTCAGTTAAGCATTCAACTCTTGATTTCAGCTAAGGTCTTTATCTCATGGTTCATGAGATTGAGCCCTGCCTCAGGTTCCACACTGACAGCATTGATCCTGCTTGGGATTCTCTCTCTCGCCCCTCTCTCTCTGCCCCTGCCCCCAATCACATACACACACTCATTCTCAAATGAACATTCTTAAAAAGTTAACAATACAACTGCCCTACAATTCAGCAATTGCAGTACTAGGTATTCACCCAAAGAATACAAAAATACCAACTCAAAAGGATACATGCACCCCGATGTTTATAGCAGCATTGCCTCAACAGCCAAAGTATAGAAGGAGCCCAAATGGCCATTGAACAATGAATGGATAATGAAGAATCGGTGTATATGTATATAATGGAGTATTACTCAGACTACAGAAAAAATGACATCTTGCCATTTGCAAAGACATGGATGGAAGTAGTTTATGAACTAGTTCCTAAGTGAAATAAGTAAAATAAGTCAGTCAGAGAAAGACAAACATATGGTTTCACTCACATGTGGAATATAAGAAACAAAACAGATGAACGTAAGGGAAGGTAAGGAAAAATAAGATAAAAACAGCGAGGGAGGCAAAGCCTGAGAGACTTCTAACTATAGAGAACAAACTGAGTATTGGTGGATGGGAAGTGGTTGGGGGGATGGGCTAAATGGCTAATGGGCATTAAGGAGCCCACTTGTGATAACCGCTGGCTGTTATGTGTAAGTGATGAATCACTAAATTCTACTCCTGCAATCACTACTACACTACAGGTTAACTAAGTTGGATTTAAATAAAATCTTGGAAGGAGGGGTGCCTGGGTGGCTCAATCGGTTGAGCGTCCGACTTTGGCTCAGGTCACAAACTCTCAGTCTGTGAGTTCGAGCCCCGCATCAGGCTCTGTGTTGACAGCTGGGAGCCTGGAGACTGCTTGGGATTCTGTGTCTCCTTCTCTCTCTGCTGCTCCCCCGCTCATGCTCGCTCGCTCTCTCTCTCTCTCTCTCTCTCTCTCTCTCTCTCTCAAAAATAAACAAACATTAAACGAATTTTAAATAAAATCCTGGAAGGAAAAAAATCAACTTTGGCAAAGATGTAGAGAAATCAGAACTTTCAAACACTGCTTGTGGAAGTGTGAAATGGTACAGCTACTCTGGAAAACAGTTTGGCAATTTCTTAATAAGTTAAAATGGAGTTGCCATATGGCACAGCAATTTCATTCCAAGGTATAAACCCAAGAGAATTGAAGACATATATTATTCTCACAAAAACTTCTATATAAATGTTCATAGGAGCACTATTCACAATTGCTGAAATGTGGAAACAACCCAATTGTTCATCAACTGATGACCAGATACATCAAAGGTGGTAAAACCGTACAAGGGGATATTGTCTAGTCATCAAAAGGCATGCAGTACTGTCACATGTGTA
>NW_024419003.1:0-1733 GCF_014898765.1 Herpailurus yagouaroundi
CTGTGCCCTTGAGTATCCTCTTGCAATCCCCAGCATCAGGGAATTGGGCCTCATTCTACCAAGTAAGCATGACTCTGACATGGTGATTTCCACAGTTCACCTGTTCTGTACATTCAACACAGCCAACCTGAAGGTTTTAAGTAAGCAAGCAGCGACTTTGTCCAAATCGGAATTACATCACTGATGGAGGCGAGTGTTTACTGACTCGCAGTTAAGGGTGTTCCATGCATTATTCTAAGTGTTTTACTGTCGTTACCTCACCGAATTCATTTCAGAGCTCTATGGTGAAGGTGCTAGGTTGAGCCCTGATTTTAGAGCTGAGAAAACTGAGTAACAAAGAAAAAAAGCAATTTGTCCAAAGGTCTGCTGCTAGAAATAGATCAAAATAGGATTTGAGATCCCAGGCAGCCTGGCTCAAGGGGGCACCCTCTTAGTCACTGAACTATATTGCTTCTTGCTAAGCAAGAATTTGCTGTAGGATAGGGAATTTAAGTGGTATTGGGTTGCAAATACGATCCTAAGAGATGGCAAAGGTTCCACCCAATTCATCTGATCACAAAAGGGTAAGAGTTAATCAAAAGTTGATGATGCAGGTGTTTGTAAAAAGAGAGAATGTGAGAGAGACTCCCGCGTATAGACTGCTGCTGTTACACATCAAATTGAAGTGAGACAGCTAGTTGTTCTGTAACAATTGGGAGCTGAAACTCCATAAACACATTGCATTCATTCAGTATGGACAGGGTCCTTTGCCCATCGCTGGCTCTGTAGTAATGACACACGGATGGCTAAGGTGAGTCCTGCCCATGAGGAACACATAGTCTAGGAGGGGAGCAAGGGTTACGTAAGGAGGTTCATGACAACATAACTAGTGGGAAGAAGAACTGTGGACACACAAAGGGGAAGTAAGCACACCTAAGACAATTTCCATAAAGAAAGACATAAGAAAGGAATGAAACCTCATAGAGTTGTGGAAGCATCCTTCTTGCAGGCTCTCATGAGTGTATTTTCACTAAGTCCATAACAATTGGGAGCTGATCCCTGCTGAGCCAAGCTCCTACAGGACAGAACCTTCCTCTGTTCAGTTGACTTCAAGTGAACCTGGGTATTCAGCCCTTCTCCAGTGTCCTTCTCCCACCATCCCACTTCTGGCCCTCTTGATTCCTAGATTCCTAGGAAAATAAGCCTATAACGTCAAATCCTTATTTGGTGTTAGTTCCTTCCAGATAAGGGTCTCCAGGATGCTATCGATTCTTTCAGTGGAATCCTTCCCATGGGCTGCACAAGGAATTCCATAATACGAGTTCAAGGCCTCCTCAAATGATGGGTTTTATGAGAAGTTAAGTCCTGTGAGCTTGGGTTAGAAATAGTCCACATCATTCCCCATCTCAAGGCTTGTTTTGGACAAAGGATGAAGATAAAAAGCAACGAATACATAAAAGACTTTTGTAAGAAATTCAGCCTAAATACGGCAAAAGAAAAGATAGGGGGGAAGTGTCTTTTCATTTCATCTTAACAGCCAAAGAGAAAAAGCTTCTTTAGATTTCAAGAAGAAAGATAATATCAGTACACAAAGCAAGCTTTAAAGGTGAGCATTAACATCTTGTCAGTAGAGCTTTTTAGTACAAACTCTACAGATTATGGGGTTTCTCATAACTCCTTGCTGCCCTAGGGAAAAGTACTTAATCGCCTAACTTTTATCTGAGTTCATGGCTATTTTCCTTTCATTTTTAAAG
>NW_024419004.1:0-1802 GCF_014898765.1 Herpailurus yagouaroundi
TGTTCAAATGTTTCAGTTAAGAGATCATAGCTTTCGGCTGGTGTTGCCATAGTAGGGAAGTTGTCACATGGTCAAATCTGGAGCACCTTTGGACAGAGAGTTGACAAAAACATAGACAGAAATAAAAATAATAAACTCTACCTTGATCTACCAAACCAGATTTCTAGGAATGAGCTCCAGGAGCTCTGCTTAACAAGCTCTCAGATACTTTTGCATTTTAAAATTTGAGACCCATGGGCCTAGAATCAGACATCCAAAGTCCTTTCCATACTTAAAATCTTATTGTTCTCACAGACAAGAAATCACCCCAAGATCTGGTCAATGACAAAAAAGGGATTGCTCATGGCATGCTTGGTACCTTTTTTGCGGACTTGAGGGAAAAGAAGGTGTTAAAAGAACGAGAGATACAAACACTAGGGGAAACAGTGAATGTCATTGTGGATAAGACTGAAGGCCTGGTTGGTGATCTCACTGAGAAAACTCAAATGGTGGGCAAAATGCTAAAGAACCATTTCTTCAGTTCCAAGAGCGAGGCGACTATAAGTGAGTATCTGAAGTCAAAGGACAGGTAACTCATTGGTATCTACTCTCCTTATGCGGTTCTCAGTGTTCTTATTTCTATTTGCAAGTGGAGAATCAACTATCCACATGTCCCGGTCCGCCCCAGACCCTCTGCCAGCATCTGCAATCACTTTATACTGCTGCACCTTTTCTTTTCTCTTCAGCATCTGTCACCTTCAATCATTCCATAACCTCTCTCAGTCACTGTGCCGTGTCTCCCCCGCTAACACATAAACTCCATGAGGCATAGATCTGTGTCGGCTTTGTCCAGAAGGTAGCCCGAGCTCCTGGAAACGAGCCCTGACACATAATAGGTGCTGAGTTAACGTCTGTTCAGTGCGTAAATGGTGCTCGGGCTCTAGGAAATTCTGGGACAGCCTTTAGCCAGTCTGTGGGACACTGGCCATACGCTGTGGACTCGAGACCTATTCCCAGATGTGAAATGTTCCATAGAAACAAAAAATCCACCATCGTCTGCTCACGTGTGGCTTAGCCCAAGGAATAAATCTCTGAGCACCTAGATCGGTCCTTGTTAAAGGAGTACAGAGGGAACGTAAGGGCCCGTGGCGCATCAATATGTCTTTGAAGTGTGGGAGGCACACTTTTCCTATGAAGGGTCAAGCGTCACCATTTTAAGCATTTACGACCAAACGTTCTCTGTCACAGTAACTCCAATCTGATGCTGTGGCATAAAATTAGCAACAGACAATAAGTACAAAGTGAGCGTGAGTGTGTTCCAATAAAGCTTTATTGGCCAACACTGGTGTGGATGGAGTTTGGCCTGTAGGCCACAGTTTGCTGTCCCTCTCTACAGTATAATATACACATGAGGATATTCTCAAAGCCTGCAACATCCTTCTGGGATTATTCTGTCGTTACTCAAAGACTAACTTTACAGAGATGTGCACTTCCCTTCCTCAGAACGAAAAATGCCATTGCAGAAAACTGTGATTAAAGAATTTGATTATTCCTGAAATCACATGAGCAGGAGCATAATGAGCCCTTCGTTGTTTCACGGAACCTCTGCCTCCTCCTTCACTTGGCATAAAGTCACAGGCCTTAAGAAGCAAAGCTGGAGCTTAGAAAATGAGCCAAATTCCCATGCTTCATAGGGAAGGCGCATGCTGAACAGAGTCCTTTACTTGTGATCGCGAGGGAAAGAGTTTCGAGTATGGAGGTTCTAGAAACTTAGGTCTGCTAACAAATCTTCTTTTCGATTATTTCAGAAATTCTTGATGAAA
>NW_024419004.1:1812-3394 GCF_014898765.1 Herpailurus yagouaroundi
TTTTGCCATCTTTATTCACTGTCTTATCTATTCATATATCCGTACGTATATATGCATATATTAGCTGAAAACCTACATATGCTGTTACAATCACTGTGTTTATAGCAGGAAGCGAGATAAATAAAGATCCCGCTTTTATGGAGTTTACAGTGCAGTGAAGGTATTTATATAGTAAGAATGACCAAAATGCAAGCGTAATTCGGGGGATGGAGAAGAGAAAAGAGGCGAGGCATGTGGGCCAGGATGAAGAGCTATGAGAACTCATCTGACGTGATATTCGGGACAGTGTGACCAGTTGGGATGGGATGTGTCATACTCTGAGGCCAAGGCCTTGCAGGGAAGGAGGAAACAATCCCAAGAGCTCTCAGTCAGAAATGGTCTTGCCGTGTCCCAAGATCAATCTGATGGGACAGTAGGAGATTAGGAGGGACGTGGTAGAAGGAGCTGTTAGGATCTCAGCTTGGAGCTACCATACTATTTAGAGCCTTTTAGAAAGTGGGAAAGTATCGGGATTGTATTTGCAATAGAAAGGCCCTTAGAAGTTTTTAGGTGGAGGAGTGATAAACCAGCATAGCATCAGAAAGGTCACATGTGTTCAAATGTTTCAGTTAAGAGATCATAGCTTTCGGCTGGTGTTGCCATAGTAGGGAAGTTGTCACATGGTCAAATCTGGAGCACCTTTGGACAGAGAGTTGACAAAAACATAGACAGAAATAAAAATAATAAACTCTACCTTGATCTACCAAACCAGATTTCTAGGAATGAGCTCCAGGAGCTCTGCTTAACAAGCTCTCAGATACTTTTGCATTTTAAAATTTGAGACCCATGGGCCTAGAATCAGACATCCAAAGTCCTTTCCATACTTAAAATCTTATTGTTCTCACAGACAAGAAATCACCCCAAGATCTGGTCAATGACAAAAAAGGGATTGCTCATGGCATGCTTGGTACCTTTTTTGCGGACTTGAGGGAAAAGAAGGTGTTAAAAGAACGAGAGATACAAACACTAGGGGAAACAGTGAATGTCATTGTGGATAAGACTGAAGGCCTGGTTGGTGATCTCACTGAGAAAACTCAAATGGTGGGCAAAATGCTAAAGAACCATTTCTTCAGTTCCAAGAGCGAGGCGACTATAAGTGAGTATCTGAAGTCAAAGGACAGGTAACTCATTGGTATCTACTCTCCTTATGCGGTTCTCAGTGTTCTTATTTCTATTTGCAAGTGGAGAATCAACTATCCACATGTCCCGGTCCGCCCCAGACCCTCTGCCAGCATCTGCAATCACTTTATACTGCTGCACCTTTTCTTTTCTCTTCAGCATCTGTCACCTTCAATCATTCCATAACCTCTCTCAGTCACTGTGCCGTGTCTCCCCCGCTAACACATAAACTCCATGAGGCATAGATCTGTGTCGGCTTTGTCCAGAAGGTAGCCCGAGCTCCTGGAAACGAGCCCTGACACATAATAGGTGCTGAGTTAACGTCTGTTCAGTGCGTAAATGGTGCTCGGGCTCTAGGAAATTCTGGGACAGCCTTTAGCCAGTCTGTGGGACACTGGCCATACGCTGTGGACTCGAGACCTAT
>NW_024419005.1:0-2018 GCF_014898765.1 Herpailurus yagouaroundi
TCCTCCCCTCCCTCCTCCCCTCCCTCCTCCCCTCCCTCCTCCCCTCCTCCCTCCCCTGTCTCCTTTCACCCTGCCCTTTTCCCCTTCTTTTCTCCCCTCCCTGCTGCCCCCTCCTCTCTCCCTCTTAGCAGGAGCAGCAGGTCTTTTCCCTGGACGGCAGCGGAGGAACAGGGGGGCTTTCTCAACCTCCCTCCCCTCCAGTCCAGGTGACTTTTGCCTCTGGAGCCCCTGCGCCCCAGCCAGCCTGTGTGTCCCTTCCCAGGCCTGGGCGGTGGGCAGCTCCTGCAGGGACGAGAAGACGCAGGGCAGGACCCCCCACCCCCCCCAGCTCAGTCCAGACATCATGGGTTCTCCTGTCTGTTCTTTTCTGTCTCGGCTGCAGAACCTCCCAGCGAGGGCCGGCGCAGGCCCGCCCGGCAGCCGTGTGGGCCCACGAGCACGCGGAGCGCAGTGGGGCCCGCCCCGCCTCAGTCCAAGCTTAGAGGGCTGCAGGCCAGGACGGGTGGCACCCCTAGGCCTGGGCAGTGGGGGTGACAAGGGCTCCTCGCCCGGGAAGGCACCTGTGCCAGTCACCCTCAGATCACCGCTCAGAGCTGTGCCCACACAGCTCCGGGGGACCCTGCTTGAAGCAAACTCCAAACCCCTGGGGACAGAGCTTCACAGATGCCAGTGGGGGCCACTTGGCGAAAAAGGGGGCTGCTTTTGAAGGGAGTTCCCAAGAGGATCGGACACCTCAGGAGAACAGAGACACTTTGCTGGCTGTGGCCCGCGGTGCTCAGCATAACCCTTCAGTTGTCCCACCTGACGGCCGGGCCAAGATCCAGCACTGCCCACCACGGGGGCTTCTCAGGAGGGAACAAGGAGGCCAAGGTAGGGGGAAGCCTTTGCCACTGAGACAGGGTCTACGCAGCACGAGGAGAGCAGGAGCAACCTCGACAGGGAGAGACCGGCCTCTCAGTTTGCATCCCGTCCAGAGGCCGGGAGGGCTGACCCACCTTCGTGAGAAGACAGGGGACTTGGAGGGAGGGGGCGGAGGCAGCGGGGCCAAGACAAGAAGTCCGTGGCCGTGGGGCCCCAGCACCAGGCCTGAGGCTCCACGTAAGGAGACAGCTGCTCCCCTGCTGCCCTCCCAGCTGGGGGCGGAAGGGAGCTCCCCTTGGGGCTGTGGGTCTGGGCGAGGCGAACAAAATCATCTCCCCTTCCCACGGGGCCTGAGCGGGGACGGGGTCCACCGCCGACCACTTCATCGCAGGCCCCGCCAAGCCTCGTCCTGCCTCGGCCTCCCTCCACCAGCTCTGCTGTACTGGAAAGGAGGCTCCTGAGGCCAAGAGGCACCCGGTCAGCCCGCACCGACGCCGGCCAAGCGGCAGGGTGGATTTTCCACGTCGGGGGCCAAACCAGAGCTCTGGGCTCCGTTTTCCTGCAAAAGCAAAACAGAAAATCTGGAACCCGTCAGCTGTCAGCGCGGACGGAGGGGCGAGGCCGTCTCAGCGGAGGGAACCAAGAGGGCCCATGTGACCGAGGTGTGGGGCCGGGCACGTGACCAGCTTTGCGTCCTGCCTTGGCCATCCCCTCCCCGGAGCCCAGGGTTGGTGAACTGGGGGGGGGGGGGGGGGGGCTGAGGGTCGTGGAGACGCCAGGGACAGACCAAAGATGACGCGGCAGAGCCCCGGTGCTGTGGCACATGCCACAGTGTTCGGGATGCGTCGGCCCTGTGGGCTGCCCGCTCAGGGACCCCGCTTTCCCACCTGGTCCAAGGACAGAGTTGCCCAGAGCAGAAGTTTTCGCGGGCTCTGGGCACCCATGGGCTGCTCCAGCGGTTTCTAGGTCCTTCGCTCTTTCTTTAACCAGGACAGCGCCCTTCAAATCGTTCTACATTGTGTCCTACACTGTGGGCTTCTGGATAAGAATTTGCTGGAATCTTGTGTCAGATGTCAACAAAGGGCAGCCATCCACAGCCCTTGTATTTGCGAGTCTCTATTTTAAATTTTTTTAATGATTATTTATTTTTGAGAGAG
>NW_024419005.1:2118-3568 GCF_014898765.1 Herpailurus yagouaroundi
TGGAATGACCCTCTCCATCCTGAGAGGTGATGAGGGATAGGATGGGGCAGAGAGCTCTGTAAATGACTCAGTTTCAGATCCCGTGCTTCAGTTTCCTCATCTGTAAAATGGGTATAATAACTCTCCTCACAGGGTTGCAACGATTAAGGGAGATAATGCATCTGAAGTTCTTCGTGTGGCTAGCTGGGCACACAGTAGGTGCTCAGTCAATGGTAGCGGTGGTGGTTGCTATTATTTGTGTTATTAACATCCCCAGGACCCCACAGGATCTCCCTCGGCTTCTACGAGAACACACGCTAAGTCGGCCTCACTTGAGTTATTTAGTTGGGCTCATCTTTGGGAGGAACTTGAGGCCAAGAGGCCCAGAGTGGGGAGGTGCCCGGCCCCGTGTGCCGGTGCTGGAGTCCGGGCTGGTTCTCCCATGACTGGCTTCCCGTGCCGCAAACCCTTCGAAAGAAACAAGGTCGTACCCCCGTCTGAGCCGGGGGGGTGGGATCCAAGGGCAGCTTTGATACGTCGACCTGGGGACCGAGCTGGCCACAGAGGGTCACGGGCACCGCTTTCTGCCCGAGCAAGTGACTTAAGTGATGCTCTCTGGGCTTTCGTTCTAATGCGCTGGCTGTTTACGATTTTCTTTAAGGGCCTCATCAAAGAAAATGCAATAATGATGCTTCTAACTTAACAGCCGTGCTTTAGAAGGGATGAATTATTCACATCAGAGACGAAGCGGGGACTCTGCAAACTGGGCCAGCTGAAGCAATCCCTCCTTGGGACTATTTTTATCTCCGTTACAGTCTTTCATCTGGGGAGACTCTCCACTCGGGAGGTACGAGAGCCCATTGCGCGAAACCCAAGTTGGCAGGATGTCAAGCCTGAAGTATTAGGTGTCTCGGAGCTTCTGCCTAGAGCACGAAACTGAGGAAACCTGAGGAAGTGTGGAAATCGGGGCGGTGGCAGCGCTCACGGGGATGGCCACGGGGCGTGGGGCCTCCTTGCCGCTTAATCCTAGAGGGCCCGTCGAACTCTGGTCCCCCGTGGTCGGCCTGGAGTACAAGGAAGCCTTTCTTTCTTAGTCCTGGCCTTCGATGTATCTGGGATGGTGCGTGGAGCTCTTGGGGGAGGATGTGTGGGTTCCACGGGGAACCCCAGAGCAGCCTGTCCCGAGGGAGGAAGGGATTTTGTGGTTGCGAGGCTGCTTGGGGTCAGGTGTGGACCAGTGGGGCCCCACATTCTGCAGACAGTGCCAGCCGATGTGCTCAAACCCACGCATGCCTGTTGCTTTAAAAAGCGGCCAACGTGGGCCCCTGGGTGGCTCAGTCGGCTGAGCATCTGACTTCGGCTCAGGTGGTGATCTTGAGGTTTGTGGGTTCGAGCCCCACATCGGGCTCTCTGCTGTCAGTGCAGAGCCCGCTTCCGATCCTCTGTCTCCCCCTCTCTCCGCTCCTCCCCT
>NW_024419006.1:0-3346 GCF_014898765.1 Herpailurus yagouaroundi
AAAATTGAATAGACTAGTGCACAGAATGAAATACAAATGAAATTATATCCAGTTTCCCCAAGAAGTCAAACTATGAAGCACTTTATAGTCCGTACACTAACCAGACAGAGACTTGTGGTGTTCATCTAGAGCATTGTTGGCACAGTTGACAGGATTTGGTCTGACGGCTCTGTTCTCCACTAGATGGCGCTGCTTAGCTTACTGGGTTGGATCCTTGTGCATGTATGTGCATGTGTGGGATAGTTGAAAATGGCATTACCCAACTACCCATTCTCTAGCATAAGAACTCTGTGCTCTTGCCAAGGGGCAATCAAGCAACCCTCTTTGTCTCCAGCTTCCTTACATTGCCTGCTTCTACACTGTCTGTGACCAAAATGTCAAGCTGCCAGGTAGCACCTCCCTCCCAAATTTCATCTCCAACTGGCCTGTGTTTCCAAACCCCTCAATTCTGAGGGCCCCTGTGGCTTGGACCTGCTCTGACCCTCTGGGGAAGGGTCTCACCAAGCAATGGCATGTGCCGGCCTGCCCCTGGGGATGCTTCCCCAACCATGCCACTGCAGAGGCCCAGAATCTGCCACTGGGTGCCAGCCCACCCCCAAAAAAGTTCCCACGATTGTGTAGCAGCAGCATTTCAGGGATTATGGTAAATCACAACACACACCTGGCACCAGACTTCACCACCCCCTAACGTCCTGGTTGCAACACCAGCAAACGTGGCTGTTCTTTTGGGTCTGTTAGGACCTTTGCCTCTGGGGAGGCTCCAGGGCCTCTATCAAATGTCTCCTCACCAGGGGAACTGCCTCTCCCAGTGTGGCCTGAGGACCCCGAGGAACTCACTGTATGCTCCTGGAGATTCGTGCTTCCCACCAAGCACTGCCAGGTACCCAGCCTCGGAGTTTCTGACTGTGCTCCCTTTTATAGAGTCTTAATTATATTTAAACCCTCTCCTTTCTCCTTTCTCCCTTTCTTGTTCAGTCCCTTGTTTCCACTCGTTCTCTTTCTCTCTAGCTGCTTTGCGGGGTGGGGGGAGTACATTTCCTATACTCTCGCCACTTTCTCCGTCCTTTCTCTGCCAGCAAAAACTTCTCCCTACCCTCCACGCGTTCTTTCTCCCCCAGTTCACTTCTCCATGCTGCATACCTGCTGAGTTCTGTGGCTCAAGTTATGCAGATTGTTGTGCTAATCCTCAGGGCAATTTTCTACATGTGCAAAATGGTTTTGTGCTGATCTAGTTGCATTTCAGGGATGAGAGAAGCAGAAAACTTGAATGCTGCTCTGCCATCTTGGCCCCTCCTGGCATATGTTCTTGGGGGAAAAATATGTAATGTCCTGTGTTTGGGTGGTATTCTAAAAATGTTGATGAGGTCATGTGACTTGATGGTGTTGTAGAGTTCATAGGTGTCCTTCTGACTTTCTGTCATTGTTCTATCAATTATCGAGAGAAGTCTCGAGCTGTAATTGTCAATTTATTTCTCCTTTCAGTTCTATGAGTTGATCATCAACATACTTTACAGCTGTTCTTTGGTGCATATACACTCAGGAGTGCTAAGTCACCTTGTTTGACCCTTTTATCATGTAATTTTCCCTTTTTTACTGAGTAATTTCATTCTCTCTGAAATCTATTTTATCTGGTGTTAATATAGACATTCCTGCTTTCTTTCCATTGAGGTTTACATGGTATAAGTTGTACTATTCTGTAGATATTGGGGTTCAGATCATTGTTTCATGTATGAAGCTGTACTGTGCATTGTGAGGCATTTAGCAGCATCACTGGCCTGTACCCACTAGATTCCAGTAGAACCACTGCAATGATGACATTAAAAATGTCCCCAGACCTTTGCAAATGTTCCCAAGGTGGGGGGATTGTTATCACCTCTTTATATCAATTCCACCAATATGGAGCTCAGGAAAGCAAAAGATACTACCACGCCACTTTGTTCTCAGCTGCATTGAACACAGTATTCCAAGAAAGACCTGATGTCAGAAGTGAATGACCTGATTTGCAAGTAGGATTTAAGGACGTAACTGTGCCTCATCGCCAGCCGGTAAAACTTGGCATTAATAAATACTTGGAGGATCAAGGGCAAGTTAAAATTCAAAATCATGGCAAAGTCTACATGAAAGACATGGCCCTAATCAATGCCCTTTGATGTAACCTACAGTTGACTAAAGTAGATCCGATGGGATTGCTTCTCTGGACAGGATGACTTAGTGAACAGAAAGCACAAGTGTGGCTCTACTAGAGGGGCCGAGAGGCTCAATGACCCTGGAATAAATATGAAGAGCATGGCATGTCTAGCTAAATATGGTGGGGGTAGCTAATAAAAAATGTAGCTGTTTGGTGACACATACAGTGCTATTTAAAAAATATTGTGCTGTCCACCTTGGGCCAAGTTTGCACCATAAGGAAATTGGGATCATGCAATAATGTTTGGTAATGTACATTATGATGGGAAGGAAGTCACTGGGGAAAATGGCTGGTTGTACAAGGAAGGCAGGGTTTCTGACACTTCAGCAGATGTAACTATATGAAGTCAAGAACAGTGAAACACAAAGGACTAGATGGCTATTCTCAGGGGAAAAGTAGGAACCTAGGAAAGGATTGTTCCTTATTCCTGCCCCTCTCTGTTTGCTGTGGACCAGAGACTGCTGGGTCCCTCCTTTCCTTTTCTTTTCTGAGTGGGAGAGTTTATTGAGGTTTTTTGTGTTCCGCCATAATGTGTTAGGAGTGAGGACTCCACGTAAGGCTCTCAACCAAGAGGAATCTCACGAGACTGTTGTGAGACCCTCCCGTGTGACTGTAGTCATGTTTGGGTAGAATTTTTTTCTTCATTTGGGACAAACGTAAGTGTATTTTGTGTGAAATACAAAGAAGGGATAAATGATTTCTGATAGAAGTTGCACTGTCATACATTGTAATATTTCCAATTAATTACCACCCTCTTGTGAGATTGTATGTCTCTGCTCTTTGATATCAAGCTTGGCCATTTGACTTACGCAACCCTTCCTTCTTGTTGAGGGGACTACACTTCTTTCTCAGTTTATAGCCACCTTGACTAATGTGGTATGAGTAGAACGGCATATTTTAAGTGTAACAGAAGCTTTAAAAGCTTTGTTTGCTCCTTCTAACCCTCTCTTCTCTCTGGGACAAGAATGGTTATGTCCCACATACTGAAGTTCTACCCTGAATCCCAGACTCAAATGACAGAACCAAGCAAGAGGTGAATAATGATAGAAGTGATATGAGGAAGAAATAAATGTTTGTTTTTGTAAGCCCAGGAGAATTCAGGGATATTTGTTACCATAGAAAACCCTTCTAGAAAGCTGACTGGTACTTTGTGACCTT
>NW_024419007.1:0-4506 GCF_014898765.1 Herpailurus yagouaroundi
ATTTAAAGTAATTATTGACAGAGATACCTGGGTGGCTTAATCATTTAAATATCTGATTCTTGATCTCCTCTCAGGTTTTGGACATAGTCATGAGTGCAAGCCCTGCATTGGTCTCTGAGCTTGGCATGAAGCCTATTTTACTTATGAGCTAAGTAACTAAGTTATCGATACCTTTGTATCTGTTGCTATTTTTATTAGTTTCTTGATTTTTTTTTTTTTTTTAGTTTTTCTCTGTTTCTGTTTTCTTGTCTTGTGCTCTTTGTGATTGGCGAATTTTGTAGTGATATATTTGCCTTTCTTTTCTCTTTATGTTTTGTGTATCTCTCATAGGTTTGTAGTTTGTGGTTACAAAGAGGTGTACCTATAAGGTCCTATGTAAGTAGAAGTCTGTATTAATTTTATAGTCATTTAAGTTGAAACACATTAAATTTTTTTTTATTTTTACCTGTCTCTTACCTTTTTACTTACCCTGCATATTTTCTATACACATTGTCATATGTTATGTGTTTTAATTCAGTGTCTACTTATAGCTGTTGTTTTTTTCACTGAAAGAAGTCTGCTTAACGTTTCTCTTATGGCTGGCTTTGTGGTGATAAACTCATTTGTTTGGCAAATTCTGTCACTCCTTCAAATCCAAATTATAATCTTGCTGGGTAAAGTATTCTTGATCGTAGTTGTTTTGTTTTGATTTCCCTTCAGCACTTTGAATATATCATGCCACTACTTTGTGGCCTGAAAAACCTGTTGAAAAATCTGCTGGTTAGCCTTGTTAGTTTTCCCTATGTTATAGGTAACTTTTCATTTCTATATTGCTGCTTTGGACATTTTCGCCTTATCTTTAATTTTTGATATTTCAATTATTATGTGTGTGGTATAGAGCTTCTTTGGTTCATCTTTGTGTGAGCCTTTTGGATTTGGAACCTGTTAGAAAATGTTTCTGGTATTATTTTGCTCAAGTAAGATTAATACACCTCTCTCTCACATTCTTCTCTGAAACCCCAGTAATGTAAATGTGTGTTCCCTTGATATTGTCCATCCAAGATATATCTTAATCTATACTCATTTTTGAAATCTTCTGTCTTTTTGCTGTTCAGCCTGAATGTTTTCCATTACTTTCTTAGATCACTGATACATTCTCCTAACTCCTCTGATCTACTGTTGATTCCCTGTCATGTTTTTGTTTGTTAGTTTCATTTATTGTATTCTTCACTTTTGATTGCCTCTCTTTAATATTTTCTATCTCCTTACCGAGTCTCACTGAAATCTTTCACTCTTCTTTTGCAGCACCATGAGAATCTTTATGATCATTGCTTTAAATGCTTTATCAGGCATATCGCTTTTCTCCATTTCATTCGGTTGTTCTTCTGAAATTTTGTTGTTCATTCTGTTGGATGACGTTTCTCTGTCTTCCCATTCTGCTTGACTTTCTGTGTTTGTTTTTTGTATTTGGTGGAACAACCACTTCTTTTAATTTTTTTTTTCTTTTGAACAGTTACCTCTAATCTTGAAGAAATGGTCTTCTGTACAGTTATCCCTCATGTAGACTGTGTAGTTGGTGACTTTTGCTGGCTGGCTAGAGCTATAATTTGCATGATTTGTAGTGGCACCCCAAAAGAACTACCATAGCTGATTTGGTCACAGATCCGTGTGGCCTCTCGGCTCTCCACACACTGGGTGTCCTCACAGAACAGCAAAAACTAAAGTGGGTCAGAGCCAGGTGTCCTATGGCTCTACAGCCAGAGGGCTCCTTAGCATGATAGCTGAATGTGAAGTAGGTGTTATTTGGAACGTAGCAGGACCCTCTGTATTAAATACACCCTCACAAGACAGCTGAATTTGAGATTGCGTCCTAGGGAACTCTGTGCAGGGGATGCCTTCGCAGTTCTGCTGTAGCTAAAGCGTTGTACAGGCAGGCCGTGATGTTCTTGAGCTCTCAGCACAGAGGGTGCCCTAGTCAGATTGCTGAAACTAAATTGGGGTGGGGGATATTCTACACACAGAAGGTACTTTGGCAGGATCACTGAAGTGGATGTAAACTTGAGTATGCCAGGACTTTTCCACACAGACGGTGTACTGTTATGGTGCCTGGAACTGATGCTGGCACAGGCTGAGGTTCTGGGGCACTTTGTGCTTAATGGGACAGCTGGACCTGTAGCAGACAGTAACTGAGAGGTCCCAGAGTGCCCCCGCCACCAGTAATTCCCTTGAAATCCATTTGAAGTGTAAGTGGTGCGTGTCCTGGAGTATTCAGTGGTGCTTTGCTACATACAGTTTCACCTTTTCATGAGGTCTAGAAGTGTAGGAAGAATTAGCCAGGAATATTCCAATATTCCTTTTGTAGGATGGCTGGGACTGGTATGGGTTGTTTCCCTGGGGCTCACTCAGGCAACAGACTAGTTAGGGTACCCTGACAGCACTGTTCTGTGCTCTCAAGATGGAGGGGGAGTATAGAGCATATCTGTCAACCTCTCCTACCCAGAGAAAATTCTAGTAGGTCCACTTGCTATTTGGAGGAGTTCTAAGGGTGGTTCTCCAGTGCTTGTTGCTCTTTTAAACCACTGGATTTTAATTTTGTTTTTGTTTTTGTGTTTTAATATACCCAAGTGTGACTATGTCTGGAAATAGACTAGTTTAGACCTGGAGTTTGCTAAAGCAGTAGGCTTGTTATGACATCCCTACTCATCTCTGGTTTGCACTTTCAAAGTGGGATGTAAACCATGTTTCTGTCCAGTTTCTCTGACCCAGAAGGAGTTTTAGCAAGTCCTCTGCCATTTGGCAGGGTTCTAGGGCTGTCTCTGTTATAAACTAGTTGTGGTTTAAAACTGCAGCTGTGTTCTGTGCCCAAAGAGGTTCTGTTTAATTTTCCCTTTCCCCAACAAGGGATGAGGATGCTTGAAGAAACCCCATGCCTCTCTTTGAGAGTCCTTTCTCTGTTTGGTGTTACAAGGCCAAAAAACAATATCAAAGCCTAGTATTCAGGAGAACAAGCCTTATTTGTAATGGCCACAGAATGGAAAAGTGAGAACTGAGTTCACAAGTCAACTTCTCTTTTGTGGCGAATTTGGGGTAGAATTTTATATCTATGTTTCTTGGAAACATTTTTCTAGATGTGTGTTTTGAGGCAGGGGAACAAAAGCAAAAATAAACTATTGGGACGTCATCAAACTAACAAGATTTTGCAAAGCTACTGACTGGGAGAAGTAATTTATAAACATTCATATATCTGTTAATGATATGTAGAGTAAGGGGTTAATATCTAAAGTATGTAAAATAAAAGTATGTAAGGCATTATACAACTCAAACTCTACAACTCAACACCAAAAAAAGCAGATAATACAAATAAAAAATGAGCAGAAGAACATTTTTCCAAAGAAGACATACAGATGATTATCAAACACATGAAAAGTCTGAACATCAGTCATCATCAGGGAAGTGCAAATCAAAACCAAAAATCAATTAGAGATCACCTCTTACCTGTCAGAATGGGTAAAATCAAACACACAAGAAACAACAAATATTGACAACGATGTGGGAAAAAGAGAATGCTCAGGCAGTGTTGATAGAAATGCAAACATACATCCATTATGGAATTTCCTCAAAAAATTAAAAAATAAAACTACTCAAGGAGGCATGGAAGATGGTGTAGGAGGATGCTGGGCACACCTCGTCTCGCTGATCATTTAGATGCAATGATCTAATTGCATCTAAATGATGCAATTTAGAAATTGCATCTGCCCAAATAACCCAGAAAACCACCAGAAGACCGCAGAATGGCCTCGCCAGAGCCAAGCATAGACAAGAGGCCCACAGAAGAGGGTAGGAAGGGCAGAGAGGCAGTGCGCGTTACAGGGCCTGGCGGGAAGGAGCTGGGGTGGTGGAGGGGCAGCTCGCCCAGCGAGGTAGAGCCCCCAAAGTCTGCCATGCAAAAGCAGAAAGGTCAGAATCTGTGATTTCTGACAGCCAGTGGAAGTTCACATCTGGAATGTTAAAAGTCAACAGCTCTGCTCTCGGAGAGCGGGGAGGACGAGAGGACGCTGGGAGGGAGAGTTGTTGAGGCCCAGCAGACAGAGCTGAGCTTGGCCTGAGAACAAAGGTGGCGGCCAGCACCATTTCCCTATTCCCATCCCCCAGATGAAATTCCAGAGGAAACCAGTTCGCGTCACCGAACTTGATTGCACCGCGCAAAAAGCCCAACGCTGTGCTTCTGTGGATCCATCACTCCAGTGGGCCTGCCTCCATTCCAGTGCTGCAGGGCCCCTCCTCTTGGGACCACCAATGGCAAAACTAGCTTAGCCTGTCCCTTCTGCTCTTTGTGAACGTTGCAGATCCACCCCCGCTAATGCATCCTTGGCCAGATTCCATGGAACCAGCACCACAAGCCTGGCAGTGTGCAAGTAGCTCAGACAGGAGCTGGACAGCTCACTGGACAAGTAGCCCAGGCAGTAGCAAGACACACCACTGCACAATGAATACTACCCCTGGGACAGAGGAAGATAAAGAACACAC
>NW_024419008.1:0-9868 GCF_014898765.1 Herpailurus yagouaroundi
CTGGTGGACGTCAGCGGCGCGGGGACGCTGTCCCAGAGCTACCAGTATGACGTGTGTCTGACGGGAGACCCTAGGACTGGTGAGTTCAAATTCCTGAAGCCGATATTTCCCAACCTCTTGGTTGAAGACACTGAGAGAGAAATAAAAGAAAACCCCAACTGCAGGAATAGCTTTGTATTCAGTTAAGGATTGTATTTGGTCAAGTCAGCCTCTCCTTAATTTTGGTCAACCTAACTCCCATTGCAACACCTTTCTTTAAAAAAAAATTTGTTGTCTAAATATGTACACCTCTATTCCAACCTATGCGTGTCCCTGATTGTGCCAAGTTTTTCTTTTATTAATATTCATTGGACTTGGCATTTTTAGTTAACTGATTAAGTATGTATATTCTCCATATTTGACCTTCTCTTGGTGATTAATCTTTCCATAACTATAAATTACTCAAGTAGCATAAGAAGAAATTTTATTTAAATCGACTTCTTAATGTCTTAAAGCTTTTATGTAATTATGCATTTCTCTATATTTGTGGTGTTTGTCTTTACCGTTAACTTTTATCTGTAGAGTGTTTGAAATACCTAGGCTTTGTTCATTGCTCTCCAGGCTCCTCCCTGAACAACCATAAGCATATAACTTATTTGTTTCTCTCAGATTGTACATAAACATGCACTTCCATTAAAATATTAATACACTAAAATTGTGACTTTCTGTTGTGCACACCATGTATGCTAGAATTTAAAAAATGTATTTGATCGATACTTACATGGTACACTGTATGTATTCCATAAATACTAATAATAAATTTTAAAAATTATTCTCATAAATAATTGAAGAGAAAATCTTCTATAATTTGGTATCAGGTTCACTAAACAAAACTAAGTCACTACTTGGTAAAATACTTTATAACTATTTCAGAACCTTAAATACACCTTAGATCCTTTCAAAGGATGCAAAACAGGAAAGGCATCATTACTTCCTTGTCCTTCCTTTTCCTCTGTAAATAAGAGTTCAAGAATAATGTATATTTCTTTTGGTTTTCCTGCAGCTTCTCCTCACCTTTCAAAAGAAAGAATTTCTTCTGAGTTTCTCTTATCCTGTTCAGGTTTGAGTATTGGCTGGTACAAGATTTTCACTTTAAATTACTTTGCAGACATGAACATCTGTTATCAACCAAATAATTATTTACCTTTGATGTCCAAGTTATCTTCTCTTCAATGTAGCTTTGAGGTATTTTATTTCAATTTATCAGTTTTATGTTAAACTTTCATTGTAAGAAATAAGCATTATTTTGCCATTTTGGACAATAAGAACAGAAATAGAAATTAAATAAGAATGAACTTATCTTAAGTGTCATTGTTTTATGTTGTGTTCAGTAAGCCTAGTAAGCTGATCATGTGGTTTCCAACTAAATTTATATGGATATAAGTATAAGACCTCTTAGTTGAACTTTTGGTACAATGTGAGCAATTAAAGAGTCTGTGTCATAGTCTAAATATTTTTAAATCTCATGGGTCATTCTACTGGAATTTAATTACTTGTACTTATTAACCTTGAATTACTTTTTTCTCTAAGGGTAAAGTGACATAGAAAGGGGAATTACTGGTTAAGTTATTCTTGAAACATAACTTTTAGCCTTCATCCAGTCTAAAAATTGAAATGAGAAAGCAATAAAAATGAGAACAAAATTAAGCACAAGTATATATGGACATAAATTTGGTAGTCAACTTTAACAACTACTGATTAGCTATTATATGAATAGCTTTATGTATGGTGACAAGAAATCTGACTGAAGCTTTCACCAGTGTATTTCACCATTATGAAAATCCAAGTTGACTTTCCCTCTCTCTCTCTTTTTGTTTATGTCACGAAACTCCCAATTGTATAATTGCCCAAATGAGACTGGCTAAATAAACACCCAGAACCCACCTTTATGAATTTGTAGGTAAATTTGTGAATTACTTTGTATATTATTTTATGGATTTCTGTATGTATTCATAAAGCACAGATCATTCTTTACCATAAAGCATAGGTCATTCCTTACACCAGACTTTGAAAATCAGTCATTACAATTTAGTAGTAAATATGATCCAAATAACTTGCACAAATGCCTACAGTATGAAAAATTGGCCAGTTCTATTGTTGCAAAACAAAAATAAAGAATGGAGGCCAAATATCTTGATAATATTGTTCATTTCAATTCTATGTTTCTCACATGTTTCTGTTATAAGTGCATACTTTTCCCAGTGTTATTGATAAATAATTGAGAAATAATATTATTAATAATATTAATAATTTTCATTGATAAATAATTTACAGCACTGTAAATTTAAGGTGTACAGCATGATGCTTTGAATTACACATATTGTGAAATGATTACCACAATAGGTTCAGCTAACTTCTATCTTATACATACATCTTTTACAGTTACTTTACTGTTTTTAGGCACAGCATATAGTCAGTTTAACATATGCTGTTTGGGGGGCAGAAATTTTACTGAAGGCATTGTATAGGACTTTACAACCACTTTAAGGACCCCTCTTCCTTTACTACCAAAGTTACAAAATACAGATTTTAAAAAGCCTGAGGTTAAAAGTTATACACTTATTTGGTGGAATTCTGCTTACAGGTAGACTGGATGTATTATCTAACAGCAGAAACAAGCACAAAAACTCGTTAAAATTCAGAAATTATCTGTTTGAAGCAACAGACAGCAGGTGTTATAATAAGAACAGAAAGGGCTAAGATTTCTGAAAAGGAGAATCCTCTAGTTGTGAACTGACTTCTACAGTCGATTTGCCCTGAGGAAATTTGTCTTAGAACAGACAAAAGGCTCTTGCTAGGGGTAGAGCACATTCATTAGCCTTCCGCAGACTGGAAGATTCAAGCTCAAGGCCAGTTTTCCCCTCAGGATACTTGTCAAACTCAGGGACATTCCATTTAGTCTTTTAGAAGACTAAAAACCTAAGTTAAAAAAAATCGCTGAATAGCAGAGTGCACTTTTGATAGTCTTGATGCATCAAGATTAGGGTTTAGAAACTGCCATGGGAAGGGACTGTGGACAGTACACTAAGTTCTGAACTGGTAATGCTGGAGGGTTAGGTGTTATTAGGACTGCAGAGCAGCTTGACTAATTACAGTGCCTGTTTGGATTAAGGAAATTGGATTTCACATGATTCAAGTTAATGGGAAAAGGTGAACTCTTTTTGGAAAAAGATAATATCATCTGGATCCTGGACAGCTTTTTACATAAATATTGAGAATTCAATAAAAAAAACTACTAGGAAGACATACAAAAAAACTGGTTGACATGAAAAAAACCTAGAGAAAAAACAGACAATACAAACAGATACTAGAATTTACTGACAATGATGTTAAAATAAGTATGACTAATAGATTGTAAAGAATAGAGAAAATAGGGGCACCTGGGTGTCTCAGTCGGTTAAGTGTCCGACTTCAGCTCAGGTCATGATCTCACACTCTGTGAGTTCGAGCCCCAAGTCAGGCTCTGTGCTGACAGCTCGGAGCCTGGAGCCTGCTTCAGCTTCTGAGTCTCCCTCTCTCTCTTCCCCTCCTCTGCTTATGCTGTGTCTCTCTCTGTCTCAAAAATAAATAAAAACATTTTTAAAAATTTTTAAAAAAAGAATAGAGAAAACAAAAGAGAATTCCACCAGAGAATTGATATTTAAAATAGAAATTCATTACAGAACAGAAAAATATAATATCTGAAATTAAAAGCTATTAAGGTAGTTTATGACTTAGTAGATATAAAGGAATACAGGATTAATGAATGAAAGACAGGCCAATATAAAATATCCAAAAAGCAGCATAGGAAAAAATATTGAAAAATACAGAAACATATATGGCCTTTTGTTGCAACGTGGATGGAACTGGAGTGTTATGCTAAGTGAAATAAGTCATACAGAGAAAGATACCATATGTTTTCACTCTTATGTGGATACTGAGAAACTTAACAGAAGACCATAGGGGAGTGGAAGGGGGGAAAAATACAGAGAGGGAAGGAGGCAAACCATAAGAGACTCTAAAAAACTGAGAATAAACTGAGGGTTGTTGGGGGATGGGAGGTAGGGGAAAGTGGATGGTGGACAATGAGGAGGGCACCTGTTGGGATGAGCACTGGGTTTTGTATGGAAACCAATTTGACAATAAATTTCATATAAAAAAGAAAGAAAGATACAGAAAAGAACATAATTGACAAGTGAGACATAATGAAAAACTCTAATATACATAGGACTGTAATCCTAAAAGGAGAAGAGATGCTAGGAATGAAGAATAAGCAATGTTTGAAGAGATAATGATGAAGAATTTGTACAAATCCTTCATCACTCAAAATGCTCAGGGAAACCCAGTCAATAGAAATAAAATACAGGGGCACCTGGGTGGCTCAGTTGGTTAAGCCTCTGACTTTGGTTCAGGTCATGATCTTATGGTTCGGTTCATGAGTTCCAGCTCCGTGTTGGGCTCTGTGCTGACAGGTCAGAGCCTGGAGCCTGCTTCAGATTCTGTGTCTCCTCTCTCTGCCCCTCCCATGCTCCCATGTCTGTCTCTCTCTCTCTCTCTCTCTCAAAAATAAACATTAAAAATTTTAAAAAAAGAGAGAGAAATAAAATACAAAATACAACTAGGAAATATCATAGGAAAACTGCTGAAGACCAGCGTCAAGGAGAAAATCTTAAAAGCAACCACATAAAAATGACACATTACTCTTAAAGGAGCAACAATAAAATGGAGAGCTGGCTTTTCAACATAAATCATGAAACCAAAAGACAAAGAAATTAGGTCTTTAAGGTCGTGGGAAAAAGAAACCAGATTAGCACTCTTGTATCATCAGAAAATATCCTTCAAAAATAAAGTTTTCAAACAGATAAAACCCAAGAGAATTAATCATAATCACATTTGCACCAAAACAAATGTTTTTAGTAGAATTCACTGGGTAGAGGGAGAACAGTCCTAAAGGAATCAGACTTGCAGGAAGAAATGAAGAGCAACAGGAAGAATAAATATAAATTAATATTGATTATACAAGGCAAAAACAGTTTCTTAAAAGATTTAAAATATATACAAGATTTAAATTCATGACAACAATAATGTAAAGGGAAAGATGATATAGATACAGTCGATGAGTTCTAAGCTTCTAAGAATGATCATGGAAGTAGTAAAATTAAAAAGTTTGTATCAGACTCTTGTAGATCAAAGATACATGCTTTAATCTGTAGGATAATTACTATAAAATTAACTAAAAAACTAACTGAAGGAAAATGAAAAATAACAAATATCTGAATAGTCTAAAAATAACAAAACTTTAGGGACAAATAGAAAAAAATAGATGGTAAATATAAATAGACAATTATCAAATATTACATCAATCGTGGTTAGATTAAATAATTAAACAACCAAAAGTTTTCAGACTATGGGGCGCCTGGGTGACAGTTAGTTGGTTAAGCATCTGACTCCTGATTTCCACTCCAGTCATGATCTCAATGTTTATGAGTTTGAGCGACATGTCAGGCTGTGTGCTGACAGTGCAGAGCCTGCTTGGGATTCTGTCTCTCCCTTTCCCTGACCCTCCCCCGCTTGTGCTCTCTCTTTCTCTCTCTCTAAATAAACTTTAAAAAATGACATGATTGTACATATAAAAAGTCGTAAAGAATCTCTTGATGATTAGGCTTAATAAATAAACTAGTTAGCAATTCCACTGGTTATAAGGTAGCATAAAATATAAATTGTATTTCTGATAGCAACAAAAATCCTAAAATTAAAAATTTTAAGTATAATTTACAATAGTTAAAAAATATCAATTATCTAGAAACTAACAGAATATGTGTAAGACTTATATACTGAAAAACTATAAAATATTGAGAAAGGTTAAAGATCTAAATAAATAGAGGATATATAATTTTCAATAGTTGGAAGACTCAATGTTGGGAATATGTCAATTATCCCCAGTCTATAGATGGAATAAAATTCTAAACAAAATTTCAGCAGATTTCTTTGTAAAAATTGACAGGCCAAATCTAGAGATTATATAGAAATGCAAAGGGACAAGAAGAACCAAAACAATCTTGAAGAAAAAGAATGAAAGTGGAGGATTTATTTATTAAGTAATTTCTATACCTGACATGGGGCCTGAACTCACAACCCTGAGATCAAGAGTCACAAGCTTTTCTGACAGACCCAGCCAGATGCCCCAATAATAATGACTATTATGAAGCTATAGTAATTAAGAAAATATAGTATTGCAGGATAAATTAAGGGAAAAATGGAAAGAAGAGTCTTGAATACACCTATGGTCACCTGATTTATAACAAAATGACACTTCAAAAACAAAGGGGAATGAAACTTCTCAAAGGATAGTGCAAAATCTGGATATTTTTATGAAAAATGATGTAACCCTAACTTCATATGAAAAAAATTCTGGAATACTATAGCTCTACACTTGATCTTAGCCAAAAGGCCGAGAAGCGATTTGAATACTATAGCTCTAAATGTGAAAGGTAAAGCAATTGATTGTTCAAAAACGCCATACAAGAATATTTCCATGACCTTGAGATGTGCAAAGGTTTCAAGAGAACACAAAAAAGTGTTTTTTTTAATGTTTATTTATTTTGAGAGAGAGAGTGAGTGCAGGAGCGGCGGGGGGGGGGGGTGGGAGGTGCAGAGAGAGAAGAGAGAATTCCAAGCAGACTCCATGCCCAGCATGGAGCCAGACTAGGGGCTCATTCCAACAGACCATGAGATCATGACCTGAACCAAAAACAAGAGTGGGATACTTAACTGATTGAGCCACCCCAAGAACACAAAAAGTCTTAAAACCATAAATTAAAAAATATTGATAAATTAGACTAAAAATAAGAAGTTTTCATCAAAGATAGCACAAGAGAACTAAAATGCAAGCCATAGAGTAGGAGAAGATATTTGCCATACTTACTTCTGAAAAAGTGCTTATACTCAGAATATAATCAGGAACTTCTAAAGATTGATAAGAAAAAAAGGCAAATGCCCTAAATAGACCAAAGACAAGCACTTCACAAGAATGTGTCCTAATAGCCATTAAACTTGTGAAAAAAGTGCTCAGTTTAATTAATCAAGGAATTGCTAAAGTTACAATATGATATCACTACACACTCATCAGAGTGGTTAAAATTAAAAGACAATATCAAGTGTTGACAAGGACATGGAACAACTGGAACTGTCATTCTTTGCTGGTTTTCGTGGAACCACATTTGTAAACTTTTGCAATATCTGTTAAAGCTAAATATATATTCATGTCTTATAACACAGAAGTCTAACTCGTAGGAATATATTCAACATAAATGCTCCCATAGACACTAAAAGACATGTTCAAGAATGTTCATAGCAGCACTATCCAAAATACCCTCAAACTGGAGCACCCAATCAATTGGAGAATAAACAAATAGTAGTACAGTCATACAATAGAATAATATAAAGCACTGAGAATAAAATTAATTAGGATAGTGTGTAACAGATGAATTTTACAAACATAATGTTGAGTAAAAGAAGCCAAACATAAAAGAGAAATACTCCATAAGTCCATTTGTATAAAAGTTAAAAAAAAAAAAGAGGGGTGCCTGGGTGGCTCAGTCGGTTAAGCGTATGACTTCGGCTCAGGTCATGATCTCGCGGTCCGTGAGTTCAAGCCCTGTGTCAGGCTCTGTGCTGACTGCTCAGAGTCTGGAGTCTGTTTCAGATTCTGTGTCTCCCTCTCTCTCTGACCCTCCCCCGTTCATGCTCTGTCTCTCTCTGTCTCAAAAATAAACGTTAAAAAAAAGAAACGAATCTATGATAATAGAAGTCAGAAGCATGCTTACATTTAGCAGGGAGGGTAATGAGCACACAAAAACAGAAGGGGGCTTCAAGGGTTTTGGTAACAGTTTTAATTTAGGTTCTACTTATACAAGTGTGCTCACTTCATGAAAATGTATTGAGTTGTACACTTAGAATGTGTACCCTTTTCTGATATATATTTCAAAATAGTGACTTTTTAAAAATTGTAAACTTTTGTAAACATCAGTTATCACTTCTTTCTTAAATATAATCAAACCCACAAGAGAAAGTTTCTTCTCAAAATGTATTTTATGAGGAACACTAATATATCATTTCAGTTTGTTCTGAAAAGTGTTCTTTTACTGAAAGTTAACCCAACAGATATTTCTTTAGAACTTCCACTACTTAAGAACTGGAGAAATGATCGGGCGCACTTCTGTGACTTAAAAGGACATTGGTATGACAAGTTATAATTTGGAATGAAATGGCAAATACTATATGCAATAGTAAATAAGGACGCCTGGTGGCGCTGCAGGCTAGGAGTATGAATGAAAAGCTCTGTGACTGCCGGACGCCATTAAGCTGGGACTCAGAATAATGAATGCTTCCTGAAAGACGGAAGTATTTTAGGTAAGATCTAGGGGCAGATGTCTTCAGAGAGGACATCATTCTAGGACGAGTCAGTCAGAAAGATCTAATTCAAGGTTATTTAACCAAATCATCTGGGTCGACCGTATACAGAGGTGAAGAAACTGCACCACATGAATTTGGTCTGAACAATGGAGACAGCGCTAGCAAAAACGCCACAGAAAAGGCAAGTTCTCTTTCTTGCTATATTGATGCTTTTGTGGGAGGCTGGCTCTGACTCAATTAGGTATTCCATTCCAGAAGAAACAGAAAGTGGCTCCTTTGTGGCCAACCTGGCAAAGGACCTGGGGCTCAGGGTGGGGGAACTAGCTACTCGAGGCGCGCGAATCCATTACAAAGGAAACAAACAGCTCTTGGAACTGGATGTAGAAACCGGGAATTTGCTGCTATATGAAAAACTAGACCGGGAGGTGCTGTGCGGAGTGACAGATCCCTGTATACTGTACTTCCAGTTATTACTGGAAAACCCGGTGCAGTTTTTTCAGGCTGATCTGCAGCTCACAGATATAAATGACCATTCCCCAGAGTTCCTAGACAAGGAAATGCTCCTCAAAATCCCAGAAAGCGTTCAGCCTGGGACTGTATTTCCTTTGAAAATAGCTCAGGACTTTGACATAGGTAGCAACACTGTTCAGAACTACACAATCAGCCCCAACTCCCATTTTCATGTTGTCACTCATAATCGCGGAGATGGCAGAAAATACCCAGAGCTCATGCTGGACAAATCGCTGGACCGGGAGGAGCAGTCTGAACTCAGTTTAACCCTTACGGCGCTGGATGGTGGGGATCCACCTAGGTCCGGGACCACTGCAGTCCGTATTGAAGTCGTGGACATCAATGATAATGCCCCTGCGTTTTTACAGTCGCTCTATGAGGTACAGGTCCCGGAGAACAGCCCCCCAAACTCCTTAGTTGTTGTTGTCTCTGCCCAAGATTTAGATGCAGGAACATATGGGAATGTACGCTACACTCTATTCCAAGGCAATCAAGTTATTCAACCATTTGTAGTAGACGAAATAACAGGAGAAATTCATCTGAAAAAGGCATTGGATTTCGAGGCAACTCGATACTATAACGTGGAAATTGCAGGCACAGACGGTGGGGGCCTTTCAGGAAAATGCACTGTAGCTATAGAAGTTGTGGATGTGAATGACAACGCCCCCGAACTGACCATGTCAACGCTCTCAAGCACAACCCCAGAAAACTCCCCAGAGACTGTAGTTGCTGTTTTCAGTGTTTCTGATCCAGACTCCGGGGACAACGGTAGGATGGTTTGCTCCATCCAGAACGATCTTCCCTTTCTCTTGAAACCCACATTCAAGAACTTTTACACCCTAGTTACAGAAAAGCCACTGGACAGAGAAAGCCAAGCTGAGTACAACATCACCATCACCGTCACTGACTTGGGGACCCCCAGGCT
>NW_024419009.1:0-3047 GCF_014898765.1 Herpailurus yagouaroundi
GCCCTCCCCTCCCGGGGTCGCGGCCGGGGCGCCTCTGCCTCCTGGGGTCCGCACTGGCCCCAGCGTCCGCCCGCGTTCGGCCCTCGGCCGCGCCCCGCCCCTGCCAGGCCGCCTCCGCTCCCCGCACCCTCCCCTGCCCGCACCGGTGTCGGCACCTCGGGTTCGCTCATCCCTCCTCTCCCCGCTCCTGCTCCCGGCCCTGCACGACACCCCCACCCCCCAGCCTGCTCCCTCAAGAGCAAGCCGTGGGAGCGGTTTTTCCATCGATGTAGAAAATGCTACCTAATCACAACTGGACACTTGACTGGGTCCCCCTCTGGGGTGTGCAGATGGCGGCGCCCTGCATCCCGGGCCAGCCTGGCTTCCCTCTCCCTTGGAGGCCGTTTTCGGCTTGGCCGTGTGGTTCCTCCGCTGGGAACCTTCCGTGGTCGGTCCGAAGCCGGCCGCTGGGCGCCGTCCGGCCGCCCCTGGGGAGAAGTGTGGCTGCTGGGCGGGCCTGGGGAACCAGCCCTGTCAGGACCAGGGACAGCGGCAGCGCCAGGGGACCTCGGAGGCGCTGCACCCAGCAAATGCTATCCCCAAGTGTGTTCCTGGTACCTTGCCTCCTTCTAAACGCACCCTCGGCTGTCACCTCTTCCAGGAAGCCCACCCTGACTTTCCTATGTACAGAGGAGCTCCTCTGGCGGCGTAACCGCTGTTACGCCTCCGCGCTCAGCGCGTTCCCTGGTTTCCTCTCCTGGCCTGGAAGGATTATTTCGAGCAGGCTGCTATAACTGACGGGGGGGGGAGTGGGGGAGAGATGTTCCTCATTCCAGCAAGACGGCCTCCCGCGACTGTCTGTTGCTCTGCACCCGCCTAGTTACTTTCCATTTTGAAGCGATACGTGTTCGCGGACAGCATTGTCCCCAGGACAGACGCCTCCTGGGCCTCTATGTTGGGAGGGCAGTGAGTACTGTCTGGGCTGCGGCCTCCTGGAAAAGTGGGAAATCAGGCTCTGCGTGGCCCGAACCCCCGCCTCTCAAAGAGAAACTAAAACCTGAGTTTTTACGTGAAATCTCCTGATTTTTAAATATTGGCAACCAAGTTAAAACAAGACATCTCAAGGCAGTGCCAGGCAAACGGACATAACTGCCCAGCGAATCGAACCCCTGGCGGGGGGTGGTGGCTGGGTGGGGGGCGCTGGGTGGCTCAGGGGGTTAAGCCTGGGACTTTGGCTCCGGTCGTGATCTCAGGGTTTGTGAGTTCGAGCCCCGCCCCCCCCCCCCCCCCCCCCCCCGCAGTCCGGCTTGCTGCTGCCTGCGCAGAGCCCGCTTGGGATCTTCTGTCCTCTCTCTGTCTCTGCCCCTCGCCCCCCAAAAATAACCATTAAAACCAAATAAAACAAAACAACTCTGGCGGGAGCCAAGAAACCACAAAGAGGGGCGCCTGGGTGGCTCAGTCGGTTAAGCGTCCGACTTCAGCTCAGGTCACGATCTCGCGGTCCGTGAGTTCGAGCCCGGCGTCAGGCTCTGGGCTGACGGCTCGGAGCCTGGAGCCTGTTTCCGATTCTGTGTCTCCCCCTCTCTCTGCCCGCCCCCCCCTTCATGCTCTGTCTCTGTCTCAAAAATAAATAAACGTTAAAAAAAAAAAATTAAAAGAAAGAAACCACAGAGCAAGCGATCCGAGTCTCGCTCCGGCCAGCCTTGCGTGACTTCGGCCAAGTCCCGAGCCATCCCTGGCCTCAGTTTCCCCTCTGGGAGCCAGTGCTGGTCGGGCGGGTGGTGGGGGAGGACACCGGTGTCGCCCCGCTCCGCCCCTCCTCCAGAGTCCCCGCCTTCCCGGGGGGCGGAGGCGCGCCGAGCCCCGGGCTGCGGGGAGAGGAGGCGGCCTTTGTTCGCGCTAGGCGGGCGCTCCCCACCCCCACCCCCCCCCCCCCCCGCAACCAAAGCAGGTTCCCCGGGCGACAGGCTCCGCCCTTCGTCCGCGGCCCGGGGGTGGAGTCGTGCCGCCCCGAGGGGAGCCTGCGCCCGGCCTCCCCGTACCTGCCCCAAATCCGGGCTGAGTGGTCGGAACTGACCAGAGTGGAGTGGACTACCCGGCCGGCTCAGTGAATCAGGCAGAATGGAGACCCTCCCTCAGAATTCACCCCCGTCGGCCCACCTGGCCCCAGGCTGGCGGGTCCTGGCCAAGCTGCCTCCTGGGGAGGGTCCGGGAGAGCAACCAGGGAGTTTCCGGTGGTGGTTAGGGTGGGGAGAGGGCACAAAGCCGGACAGGTCAGGAAGTCCCCTGGAGAGAGACACCAGTGGAGCTGAGCCAAGCTTTCAGACCGTCCTGCCTCCCCGGGACTGAGCTCGGCTTGAGGGACAAGAAAGGGGGAAGGTGGTCAGGGAGGAGGGTTGAGGCAGGCTGGGTGGGGCCACAGCAGGGATTTCATTTTTGCTCTCAGGGTGATGGGAAGCTGCGCTGGACATTTTCACAGCGTAATCCTGGCCACCAGGTCCGGAGGGTGAGAGAGGCCTGAGCCTAGAGAAGTTGGTGGTCATGGCGTGGAGAGCAGCGGGCAGCGGCAGGGGCAGCAGGTTGAGGATGGGGCGCAGTTGGGGAGGCTACACCCAAGGGCCTCCTACCCAGACGGAAGCCCTGAGTCTCAGGACCCCCATCCCTGGTCTCCCTCCACCCTCCACTCCAGTAGCAAGATCCCACTCTCTCCATGTCCACTCTCCCCTCCACTGGCCACTTGCTGGCCTCCTGGCTGCACTTCTCCCTATGGTCAGAATGAACTTCCTAAAAAGCTGATGTGACTCTATCCTGGAGGCCCGGTGATTTAGGAGAGGGTCCTCGCCGTTAAACAAGCAGGGTGTGGCCTTAGGCTGTTCCCTGCAACTTGGAAGGAAAGGTCACTGAAGTTGTGCGTGCATCACCCCCCCCCACCCCCCCCGGCCACTACATCAGGAGGAAGATGGTGAAGTGGAAACAGGAAGGTGGGTCATCCCTCAGTTTGACACCATCCTGACAACTCAGGGCTGGCCTGCCCCCTGCCACCTTGCACCCCAACATCTATGCCTTCA
>NW_024419010.1:0-7162 GCF_014898765.1 Herpailurus yagouaroundi
GTGAACTATATGGGCTTGTATATTTTCTCTGAGTGACCTTTGGCACAACTGATGTAAATAACTTTGATGTAAATAACACCTTGTGTTTAATTGTTAATTAAGTGGCCCCTTAATTAACAATGTCCCCTGGCAGTTAAGACCCTGTAGTCCTCTCCAACATAGACTTTGGGATTGGCTAATCTGAAATAGGCAAGTGTCATGCAAGCTTATAAACACTTTTACATTGAAGTTTGTCCTTTTGGAACACTTGCTTGGGAATCTAAATTTGAGCCAGCCAAGGCACTACACAAATAAGTGAAGCCATTTTGGCTGTTCCAGCTCTAGTTGCCATTTGACTGGCACTGCATAAAAGACCCCAGCAAGATCTGCTGAAGAATCTCCCAGCTGAGCCCCAGTTATCCCACAAAATTGTCAGCTATTACAATGATTGGGTTTTTTTTTATGCCACTAACTTGTGGATTTTTTGATATGCAGTAATAGGTAGAAACAGTATGTGGGTATATGTCAATTTAGGATTTGCAGCAACCTTGATATATATGAACATGATTGTATATGTTCTTGATCTTTTCTTTCTTCCTCTCTTTCTTTCTTTCTTTCTTTCTTTCTTTCTTTCTTTCTTTCTTTTGAGAGTGTGAGCAGGGGAGAGGGGCAGAGGGAGAAAGAGAGAAAATCTTAAGCAGACTCCATGCTCATTGTTGAGCCAGATGCGGGGCGTGATCCCATGACCTTGGGGTCATGACCTGAACCGAAATCAAAGTCCTACGCTCAACCGACAGAGCCACCCAGGCTCCCCTGATCTTGTATTTCTTAAAGCATTATGTGTTGAGAGGTTGGGCCATTTATGTTTTTAACTGCCTTATTTACCATGTACCCTTGTGTCATCTATATAAATATGCATTAAGATATAAGGTTTAGGGTGATTGACTCTAGAAAGAATCTGGGTGTTGGTTAGATGTTTTCTGCTGAAATGATAGGATTTCTTCCCCCGCTGCCCCTCACTGATTCCCTTCTCCTAATCCCTTTGCCACTAGAGCCCTACCTTCCTATCCTGAGTCTCTCACCAAAGAACTCTGTCATCTTAGAGGTCAGTTCATCCTGGTTTTGGTTTCATTTTACAAAGAACAAGAATTTTTAAAAAACCTGTTTCACTTATCTGGGATCTATATTCTCAAATTAAAATGAGGGACGCCTGGGTGGCTCCGTCAGTTAAGTGTCTGACTTTGGCTCAGGTAATGATCTCATAGCCCGTGAGTTCTAGCCCCACATCAGGCTCTGTCTGTGCTGACAGCTCAGGGCCTGGAGCCTGCTTCAGATTCTGTGTCTCCTCTCTCTGCCCCTCACCTGCTCACACTCTGTCTCTCTCTGTCTCTCAAAAATAAACATTAAAAAAAAAGAAATATGGGCAGATTGTAAACAACTTACTTTTTTTTGCCTTTCTTTTCAAAATTTATTTATTTAAATTCAAGTCAGTTAACATACAGTGTAGTATTGGTTTCAAGAATAGAACCCAGTGATTCATCACTTACATATAACACCCAGTGGTTATCCCAACAAAGGCCTTCTGTAATGCCCATCATCCATTTAACCCATCTTCTCACCCACCTCCCCTCCAGCAACTCTCAGTTGTTCTCTGTATTTAAGAGTCTCTTATGATTTGCCTCCCTCTCTGATTTTATCTTATTTTTCTTTCCTTTCCCCTATGTTCATTTGTTGTGTTTCTTAAATTCCACATGACTGTAAACATATATTTGTCTTTCTCTGACTTATTTCACTTAGCATAATATACTCTAGTTCCACCCACACAAACAACTTACTTTTTAAAAGTGAATGTGTAAGTCAGTTTTTGAAAACCTAGAATTTTTCTTTCTTATAGAAACAATGTCATATGTTATGACAATGTTATAATTTTCATGTGTACTGTTTAAAATTTATTTACTATTACTATCAGTGATTATCTTGACCATTCATTCATTCACTCACTTAACACACTTTGAGACTTTCTACTTTCTTGGTGCTGTGCTAAGTACTGGTAAAGCAGAGGTGAACAAGAGAGATATGGTCCCTGCCCTTGTGGAATCTTAGAGCAGTAGACATCAAACAGCTAACTAATTATAGAATAAGTTACTTGACAACAATGTACTGTGAAAGGGGAGCTCAGAATGCTGTGAACTTGCATAGTGGTGGACCTGACCTGCTCTGGGGGTCAGAGTTGCCCTCCCAGGATGTTGTAGCTGAGATTTAAAGAATGAATGGGGCAAGAACATTCAGAGTTATAAGTTTCAAGAGAGTGAGGCTCTGGACCCTTGTGGGTATATAAGACAATGAGAGCAGAGAGGTAGGACTTTATTTATTTATTTATTTATCTATCTATCTATCTATTATTTTTTAATGTTTATTTATTTATTTTTGAGAGAGAGAGAGCACAAGTCAGGGAAGGGCAGAGAGAGAGAGGGGGGCATAGAATCCAAAGCAGGCTTCAGGCTCTGAGCTGTCAGTGCAGAGCCCAAAGCAGGGCTCGAACTCGTGAACTATGAGATCATGACCTGAGCCAAAGTCAGATGCTTGACTGACTGAGCCAGCTAGGTGCCCCAGGCAGGAGTATTTTAAACAGTACCGTATAATTGTCCCAGATTTGATAGTCTTCCATATTTACCTAAAGATGAAAATAAGATTAGAATTACTTTTTAATTGTTTGCTGCTTCCTTGGATGTGAATCCTTTCCTTTTTTAGGCCACCCACGTCCTCAACCAACATTAGAATGTATGCATACTAAGGTTACCCAGAATGGTCTATGAGAAATGGTAAGTGGTAGTTACTTCTCATTTGTGGGATGTGAGGCTGAGATTTGGGAAGTCTACATATTACTTTTATAATTATTATTTTTTTTAATTAAAAAAATTTTTTTTTCAACGTTTATTTATTTTTGGGACAGAGAGAGACAGAGCATGAACGGGGGAGGGGCAGAGAGAGAGGGAGACACAGAATCGGAAACAGGCTCCAGGCTCTGAGCCATCAGCCCAGAGCCTGACGCGGGGCTCGAACTCACAGACCGCGAGATTGTGACCTGGCTGAAGTCAGACGCTTAACCGACTGTGCCACCCAGGCGCCCCAATTTTATAATTATTTTTAAAGGCATTCTGTGTGCATTGATGACAAAGGGTTGGAAAATGAATTTCAGGAGTCCCCTGGGAGACTCTTATTCCAAGGATGATTGATAGCTTAGACTGAGACGTAGAGAAAGGTAAGGGAACAATGAATGGTATTGTTGAGGAATGTTTAGGAAGTAAAATCCATGAAGGACTAGTTAATCAGAGATTAATTGATATGTTCCTGGTGTGCACAGATGGATGAATGGTGGTGTCCAACACAGAGATGGAGAAGGCTGGACAAGGGAGAGAGAGCAGACAATTGAATTCACCTTCTCTGTTACTGGTGTTCCTGTTTTGGTCAAGAGACAGATAGGGTTCTCTTAATTTTCCATCCTTTATATTCCAGGGGGCTGTATCAGAGGACATGACAGGTAAATTTAAATGAATCCAAGAATAAATAAGGGGTGAGGGGCTAATATAGAATATGAAAACAGCCAGCCTGAAACTTCCAAGTAGGAATACTGTGTCATGGTGCAGGCATTTTTATTTTTATTTTTATTTTTATTTTTTTCAATATATGAAATTTATTGTCAAATTGGTTTCCATACAACACCCAGTGCTCATCCCAAAAGGTGCCCTCCTCAACACCCATCACCCACCCTCCCCTCCCTCCCATCCCCCATCAACCCTCAGTTTGTTCTCAGTTTTTAACAGTCTCTTATGCTTTGGCTCTCTCCCACTCTAACCTCTTTTTTTCCCCTTCCCCTCCCCCATGGGTTTCTGTTAAGTTTCTCAGGATCCACATAAGAGTGAAAACATATGGAATCTGTCTTTCTCTGTATGGCTTATTTCACTTAGCATCACACTCTCCAGTTCCATCCACGTTGCTTCAAAGGGCCATATTTTGTTCTTTCTCATTGCCATGTAGTACTCCATTGTGTATATAAACCACAATTTCTTTATCCATTCATCCGTTGATGGACATTTAGGCTCTTTCTATAATTTGGCTATTGTTAGGAGTGCTGCTATAAACATTGGGGTACAAGTGCCCCTATGCATCAGTACTCCTGTATCCCTTGGGTAAATTCCTAGCAGTGTTATTGCTGGGTCATAGGGTAGGTCTATTTTTAATTTTCTGAGGAACCTCCACACTGTTTTCCAGAGCGGCTGTACCAATTTGTATTCCCACCAACAGTGCAAGAGGGTTCCCGTTTCTCCACATCCTCTCCAGCATCTATAGTCTCCTGATTTGTTCATTTTGGCCACTCTGACTGGCGTGAGGTGATACCTGAGTGTGGTTTTGATTTGTATTTCCCTGATAAGGAGCGACGTTGAGCATCTTTTCATGTGCCTGTTGGCCATCCGGATGTCTTCTTTAGAGAAGTGTCTATTCATGTTTTCTGCCCATTTCTTCACTGGGTTATTTGTTTTTCGGGTGTGGAGTTTGGTGAGCTCTTTAAAGATTTTGGATACTAGCCCTTTGTCCGATATGTCATTTGCAAATATCTTTTCCCATTCCGTTGGTTGCCTTTTAGTTTTGTTGGTTGTTTCCTTTGCTGTGCAGAAGCTTTTTATCTTCATAAGGTCCCAGTAATTCACTTTTGCTTTTAATTCCCTTGCCTTTGGGGATGTGTCGAGTAAGAGATTGCTACGGCTGAGGTCAGAGAGGTCTTTTCCTGCTTTCTCCTCTAGGGTTTTGATGGTTTCCTGTCTCACATTCAGGTCCTTGATCCATTTTGAGTTTATTTTTGTGAATGGTGTGAAAAAGTGGTCTAGTTTCAACCTTCTGCATGTTGCTGTCCAGTTCTCCCAGCACCATTTGTTAAAGAGACTGTCTTTTTTCCATTGGATGTTCTTTCCTGCTTTGTCAAAGATGAGTTGGCCATACGTTTGTGGGTCTAGTTCTGGGGTTTCTATTCTATTCCATTGGTCTATGTGTCTGTTTTTGTGCCAATACCATGCTGTCTTGATGATGACAGCTTTGTAGTAGAGGCTAAAGTCTGGGATTGTGATGCCTCCTGCTTTGGTCTTCTTCTTCAAAATTGCTTTGGGTATTCAGGGCCTTTTGTGGTTCCATATGAATTTTAGGATTGCTTGTTCTAGTTTTGAGAAGAATGCTGGTGCAATTTTGATCGGGATTGCATTGAATGTGTAGATAGCTTTGGGTAGTATTGACATTTTGACAATATTTATTCTTCCAATCCATGAGCAGGGAATGTCTTTCCATTTCTTTAAATCTTCTTCAATTACCTTCATAAGCTTTCTATAGTTTTCAGCATACAGATCCTTTACATCTTTGGTTAGATTTATTCCTAGGTATTTTATGCTTCTTGGTGCAATTGTGAATGGGATCAGTTTCTTTATTTGCCTTTCTGTTGCTTCATTGTTAGTGTATAAGAGTGCAACTGATTTCTGTACATTGATTTTGTATCCTGCAACTTTGCTGAATTCATGTATCAGTTCTAGCAGACTTTTGGTGGAGTCTGTCGGATTTTCCATGTATAATATCATGTCATCTGCAAAAAGTGAAAGCTTGACTTCATCTTTGCCAATTTGGATGCCTTTGATTTCCTTTTGTTGTCTGATTGCTGATGCTAGAACTTCCAGCACTATGTTAAACAACAGCGGTGAGAGTGGGCATCCCTGTCGTGTTCCTGATCTCAGGGAAAAAGCTCTCAGTTTTTCCCCGTTGAGGATGATGTTAGCTGTGGGCTTTTCATAAATGGCTTTTATGATCTTTAAGTATGTTCCTTCTATCCCGACTTTCTCAAGGGTTTTTATTAAGAAAGGGTGCTGGATTTTGTCAAAGGCCTTTTCTGCATCGATTGACAGGATCATATGGTTTTTCTCTTTTTTTTTTGTTAATGTGATGTATCACGTTGATTGATTTGCGAATGTGGAACCAGCCCTGCATCCCAGGAATGAATCCCACTTGATCATGGTGAATAATTCTTTTTATATGCCGTTGAATTCGATTTGCTACTATCTTATTGAGAATTTTGGCATCCATATTCATCAGGGATATTGGCCTGTAGTTCTCTTTTTTTACTGGGTCTCTGTCTGGTTTAGGAATCAAAGTAATACTGGCTTCATAGAATGAGTCTGGAAGTTTTCCTTCCCTTTCTATTTCTTGGAATAGCTTGAGAAGGATAGGTATTATCTCTGCTTTAAATGTCTGGTAGAACTCCCCTGGGAAGCCATCTGGTCCTGGACTCTTATTTGTTGGGAGATTTTTGATAACCGATTCAATTTCTTCGCTGGTGATGGGTCTGTTCAAGCTTTCTATTTCCTCCTGATTGAGTTTTGGAAGAGTGTGGGTGTTCAGGAATTTGTCCATTTCTTCCAGGTTGTCCAATTTGTTGGCATATAATTTTTCATAGTATTCCCTGATAATTGTTTGTATCTCTGAGGGATTGGTTGTAATCATTCCATTTTCATTGGTGATTTTATCTATTTGGGTCATCTCCCTTTTCTTTTTGAGAAGCCTGGCTAGAGGTTTGTCCATTTTGTTTATTTTTTCAAAAAACCAACTCTTGGTTTCGTTGATCTGCTCTACAGTTTTTTTAGATTCTATATTGTTTATTTCTGCTCTGATCTTTATTATTTCTCTTCTTCTGCTGGGTTTAGGCTGCCTTTGCTGTTCTGCTTCTATTTCCTTTAGGTGTGCTGTTAGATTTTGTATTTGGGATTTTTCTTGTTTCTTGAGATAGGCCTGGATTACAATGTATTTTCCTCTCAGGGCTGCCTTCGCTGCGTCCCAAAGCGTTTGGATTGTTGTATTTTCATTTTCGTTTGTTTCCATATATTTTTTAATTTCTTCTCGAATTGCCTGGTTGACCCACTCATTCGTTAGTAGGGTGTTCTTTAACCTCCATGCTTTTGGGGGTTTTCCAGACTTTTTTCTGTGGTTGATTTCAAGCTTCATAGCATTGTGGTCTGAAAGTATGCATGGTATGATTTCAATTCTTGTAAACTTATGAAGGGCTGTTTTGTGACCCAGTATATGATCTATCTTGGAGAATGTTCCATGTGCACTCGAGAAGAAAGTATATTCTGTTGCTTTGGGATGCAGA
>NW_024419011.1:0-6445 GCF_014898765.1 Herpailurus yagouaroundi
TAAAAAAAATTAAAATAAAAAATAAAAATAAATAAAAATTTAAAAAAAATAAAGTACCATTTCTACATCCACAAGGACACTCCAATGTTTTGTGCATTTGGTCAATAAGCATTTCCTAAAATAGACATTTCTGTGTATCATTCCATTTCTCTGGAAGAGGTGGATGACTACATTTTACTAAGAACAAGCTTGTTTTATATGGATGACTCTTGAGAGGGTATATAAGATAATGTTTTCCAAACTAGAACAAAAATTGTCAAATTCTGAATACAAAAGTCATGAATGAAAGAAAGGCAAATCTGCCAAGTACAGTCACATCTGATGAGCAGGAGGGCTGGTAACAAAACCTATGGATCCTTACCTATTCATACAAAAATGGTATTTTGTTATCTTACTAAAGATAAAACCTGAAGTCCTGTACAACACAAGGACAGAGTATAACAGGATGAGAGAGGTAAATATACAATCTATGAGCTCTGTGAGGACACCACACCATCTGAAACTACAGAGAAAGAAATGCACCTTTGTTAATGTACTCCTGTCACCCAGATGTGCTCTGCTACCCAGGCAACCTGCACAATGTCCTATATTGGTCTGGCTGAGGAGAGGATGGCTATTTCCCAAATAACCTCTTGCTTCTAACATATCCTCATCAGTAATGTTCTCAATAAAACATTTACCAAAAATTTAGGTGAGAAAAATGCAAAGCCATAAGATGGTTATGAGCCCTCTTCCTGTTGCCTGGTGCCTCGCCGATACATTCTTGACTGACATGGTACATCGTCCTCTGTGTTGGAGTATGTTGTCACTTTTGTAATCACATTTTTTTAACGTTTATTTATTTTTGAGGCAGAGAGAGACAGAGCATGAGCGGGGGAGGGGCAGAGAGAGAGGGAGACACAGAATCGGAAGCAAGCTCCAGGCTCCGAGCCATCAGCCCAGAGCCCGATGCGGGGCTCGAACTCACAGACCGCGAAATCATGACCTGAGCTGAAGTCGGACACTTAACCGACTGAGCCACCCAGGCGCCCCTGTAATCACATTTATGACATATTTATGACACATCACAAAATATGACATATTTGAACACTAAAGTCTCTATACTATGCTACTTATATTGTATACACGTGGTCTAATGATGTCATAGCATGCAAACTAGAAACAGAAGCCATTGCTTCCCACATTTCACTCTACAGAAAACTAAAGAGGTCCATAGATTTAAAGCCCCTGAAAGCACAGTGCATACCAGGAGGCAGATGGGAACATATCTCAGTATGTAAGAAAACTCCTGCCTTTCTGTGGCAATTTCTTCTGGAAAAAGATAATATTATAATAGTAAACTCTAAGGCTGTATGAGGAGGTGTTCATACTCACCAACAATCTCACTGGGCTCCCTGTTATAAAGCTTTTTGTTCCAGAAAAGGAGTCTGAGGAGTGGAAAGGAGAACAGTAGAATGAGGCAAATCCCAACGAACATGTGTGCAGTAAATCCTGCGAAGTCCAGGCCCTAGGAATAGAAAAGAGGAAATGAAATGACAGATAGGACTTTCCCCTGAAATAACAGATAGCACAGCTCCCTCTTCAGGGATCACCCCCACATGAGGGATCCAGGGAGGGCATAACACTGAGACCCAGCAGGGGTAGGCACATCAGTATGGTGGATGTTAGCACAAGGGCCACAAAGTCCAGCACAACACCCAAGGAAGAACAGGTACTCTTCTTTACAATATTGAAAATGCTTAAGGTTTGTTTCTTTCATACTGATAAACCAATTCAAACCCAAAAAACAATCAACCTTAGGAGAAAACAAAAACAGGCTATCACAGACACTCTTTTTTTTTATATATATATATGAAATTTATTGTCAAATTGGTTTCCATACAACACCCAGTGCTCATCCCAAAAGGTGCCCTCCTCAATACCCATCACCCACCCTTTCCTCCCTCCCACCCCCCATCAACCCTCAGTTTGTTCTCAGTTTTTAACAGTCTCTTATGCTTTGGCTCTCTCCCACTCTAACCTCTTTTTTTATTTTCCTTCCCCTCCCCCATGGGTTCCTGTTAAGTTTCTCAGGATCCACATAAGAGTGAAACCATATGGTATCTGTCTTTCTATCACAGACACTCTTAATCTTAACTGGGTCTACCTTCACCACACAGGACTGACACATTCTCCCAGGACAAATGAAGACTGACAGGGGCAAAACATAAAACTATGTGGCAATATTTGCCCATTTCAAGATAAACTTTTTTTTTTTTAATATTTCATTTAAATCCCTGCTATCTATGTGAAAGAGCATCCTTGGCTGGAGAGCACAGCCCTCTACAGGGAGACCAGTGGCCATCAGGACTGAGGTGGTTCAGAGTGTCCCTACTGTCCACAAGGGGTCCAGGAAAGAACTTCTCCATCTCTTCACACTTCCTTTGCCTGTCTGCAGAACTATCTGCCATGGTCAGCTGCTGAGGATATCTCTCTTTGGGGATAAAATCTGCACTTGGTTAATCTGTCAAGGAACAAGTCAGCAGCATCATTGGCTGGTTTTGTCTTTCTTTTACTCAGTGCTTATACCTCAACGGTATGGTGAAGGTGATCCCTGAGCCCCCAGCATGACAGATAAAGTTGTTGTCCCCATGAAGTTGTCCATGAGAACCAACTTCTCACTGGTGAGAACTCTAGGTTTTATCTGCAGTGTCTATGGACCACTGGTGCCACAAAGGAGGTTAGAAGCCCAGTGACAAAGCGCAGGTATGGGGGGCTACTCCAGGGCAGGAAGGACCACAGTAGTGTGGCAGATATATGTGCTCACACAGAATGTGGGCAAGTCTCTCCACCTCGGGGTGGGGGGTACACTCAGGGGGCTAGAGGGGCAAGTCCCAGAGAATGTAAGTGAGGACCTTGAGAGACAGTGCCCAAGACAGGGGTCAGAAAGACCACCTTCAAAAGGTCTGCATTAGGAGGAGAAATATTTACTATATTGTTGCTTAGTAAAATTTATTTGTCCTTTTCACTTCTAGAAAAGATCTAAAACCACTTCTAAATTTACTAAAGATATATTATAACTAGAAGCCATTATCGATAAGGTTGTGTCAGAGTTTAGGCTTGACAGTTGTACAATAATCTGAAGTTCTTAATCTCTTACAGTTAGTTATCTGCACGTTCAGTGGTTACCCGGGAAAACAGCATTATGAACGATAGACGGAGCTGTATGAATTCATTCATACATAGACAGCAAGAAACCTACAAAGAGGTGAGACTCAAAGAATGTTTTTAATGGCCATATAAGATTTCACCACTTTTCTGGTAGTTCTTCAATAAGGATATTACCTTGGACTTGGTGTTCATCTATAGAACTCATGCCCCAAACATCTAGTTTAAAAAAGTCCACAAAACTTTCAGGGACACCTCAAAATCTTTTAGTGTCTTCTAAAATTAAAAGCAAAAAGGGTTGCTGGAGGGGAGGTGGGCAGGGAGATGGATTAAATTGATGATGGGTATTGATGAGGGCACTCATTGTGATGAGCACTGGGTGTTGTTTCTAAGTGATGAATCACTAAATTCTACTCCTGAAACTAATATTACACTGTATGTTAGCAAACTGGAATTTAAATAAAAACTGGGAAAAAAGCAAAAGAAGAACTTTTGAGTCAAAGAAAATGGCCTAAAGTAATATATTAATATATTTGTCTTTATACCAACACAGTCATAGAATATAATTAATATTTTTTGAAGGAAGGTGACTACTAAGGCAGAGGTATTTGTATCCTGAGTAATTCTGGGTCTTTTTTTTTAACATATTAACTATAAATTTTTTGTCCTGTTAGAAACTATGGGGAAATTGAAAAAAAAAAGTGAGGGGTGGATTAAAGAAAGAAAAAGACTAAGGGGGTCCTAGGAGGCCTTCACAACAAAACAATACAACTTTGAGTGGAAGTATTTGGTTGCTACCAGAGTTGTAATGGGTGGATTTATCAAGTAAGAACAATGCAGAGTGGGAAAATCGCAGCTGAAAAATTTAAGAATAATACAGGCAGATGAAATGTATCACGGGATGCAAATATTTTCACTAAGCTTATTAGGTGCGTGTATCTGGGCCTACCTGCTGCTTTACGTGCCTCTGTAATTTCCTACACTCTTCTCCTTAATGTTCTCAGTAACAAAACCACCCACTATTACACTTCCATCAATACAATGCTTAAATGCAGCCCTGTCTTGCAAGGTGCTGGTTTTATTTTGTCCCCTTTAGTCTTGTTTTGTACTGTTTTGGTTTGGGATCCACTTAGCTATGTTCTTATTAATTTTCCACAAAGTCCTCATTTGACAGTGGAAGTGGTCAAAATTTGAGGCATGTAAAACTATGAAAAAAGGATCCCCCTCAGAATCATATTAGAACATCCATGGCTTCATAAACTATATATATTCAAAGGGGCTATATGTATCATCTGGCAGAGTAACTCTTGGCCCACCAATATCATTTTCTAGGGGTCATGCTTTCAGGCTAACTCTGGAACAAAGTCAAAACAGTCAATTGGGTTGGAGAATGGCTTAGCTGAATTTGCTGTATGTTTTCATAAATATCATGGTGTAATTTTAAGATTGAATCATATCTGGATACTCAATAAATAGAAGACCCCAGCTCTATAGAGTGGGTGTGATGACAGGAGGGATCTGGTGTGGTACATCCTTAATATGAGGATACATGGAGTATGTGGAGCAGAGGTCATGATATACATGGATCTGAGGAAGGTAGAAACCTCTGGAAAAGGCATAGAAATGGGTCATCCCAACACACAGAAGACAAAGCAGACCATAGAGGGCATGAGGTCTACTACAGAATGTTGACCCAAGAGGAAAGATTGTAAAAAAAAAAAATTAAAAAAAATCAGAACTCCAAGGCCCACAGATATTGGAGAGCCATGTGGAATCAGAAAGCCCACAAAGGAAACTAAGAGGAAGTGATAGGAAAGGCAGAGCAGGAAACAGCAGAGAGTGACAGCATCAAAGTTGTCAGCTGATGGACTGGAAGAAAATGGTGGTGGAAGAGCAGCAAAAGAACACCCCAGCATGCATACTGCATGGTGTGAAAGCCCTGAGGAATGTCCCAGTGTACACTTCTCTGGGACACCATGGAGAAAGCCTTCCTCTGACCTATGAGATGTCATTCAGAAGCACAGGGGACATGGCTCCCCTAAACAGATTTTTCAACTGTTATTTAAAAGATAGTTAAACAGTTGTGTTCAACACTGATAAGTCTCCCTAGAACAAGCATAAAGGAGTAAATGTAACCAGCAAAGGATTACATCCCTGTTAGTCCACTGGGAGATGAAGGAACAAGGCATTATTGAAAGTCCTACTACAGTGTAGAAGGACCCTGGAAGTCTTCCCCACCTACCTGTTCAGTACTGGAAATCCCACAAACAAAGAACCATCCTAAGAGATCTGGGAGGAGTGAACAGGGTGTAGAAGGGTATGTTGGAAGAACTTTCTTCATAACTCCCTGTAACTTCTTCCTAATCCTCAGGGAATGTTGAAGAATTTTCTTATGTGACTTCTTTTACTGTTCCAAAGTCCAGTACTGTTTTTTATAACTCCTCTGAATTACATATGGAGTATTAACTTTCTTCATTAATATTTTAAAAATTAATTTCAAAATTAATTTTTATTTTATAATCTTTTTTCTTCCTAGTTCAGTTCATAAACAACCAAATAATGCAGAATAAATGTGCACACAAATGTTTGGCTGTGCTATCATTGATAATGAGGTTTAATAAATTAATCTCTGCTGAAGACACTATCCCTGGAGCAATAAGTTCATTTGTGTCTCTATACAAATAAGTATTCTCTTATCTCTGAGCTACTATAAAATAAATTAAAACCACACTTGGGGGGTGCCTGGGTGGCGTAGTCGGTTAAGCGTCCGACTTCAGCCAGGTCACGATCTCGCGGTCCGTGAGTTCGAGCCCCGCGTCGGGCTCTGGGCTGATGGCTCAGAGCCTGGAGCCTGTTTCCGATTCTGTGTCTCCCTCTCTCTCTGCCCCTCCCCCATTCATGCTCTGTCTCTCTCCCAAAAAATAAATAAACGTTGAAAAAAAAATTAAAAAAAAAAAAAAACCACACTTGGTTACCTACAAGAGAACATTCATTAGATACCTTTCCTATGATAGACAGTTTAACCCAAAAATTCAAGGAAAGTCATTAAGTAGAAGACAAGGAACTCCATCTTCCATAAAACAAGGATAGCCCTAAAGCCATTTCCCCAAAGGATGTCACTTGGGCACAAAGCTGTGTGAGAAGCCTAGGCTCAGCCTCAATGCAGAGAGGGTGCTCACCTCCACGGCCCTCTGTGAATTTTTATGAAAACCTGACATTTCTCACTTACTGTCATATTTAAACTCTGGATATTGTATCCTGCAACTTTGCTGAATTCATGTATCAGTTCTAGCAGACT